>NC_134488.1:139992935-140292935 GCF_040206685.1 Ascaphus truei
ATAACCCCAATGGGATCCCCCTCTCTCCTCACTCTCACCCTATCCTTTACTATCACCCTGTAATAACCCCAATGGGATCCCCTCTCTCCTCACTCTCACCTTATCCTTTACTATCACCCTGTAATAACCCCAATGGGATCCCCTCTCTCCTCACTCTCACCTTATCCTTTACTATCACCCTGTAATAACCCCAATGGGATCCCCCTCTCTCCTCACTCTCACCTTACCCTTTACTATCACCCTGTAATAACCCCAATGGGATCCCCTCTCTCCTCACTCTCACCTTATCCTTTACTATCACCCTGTAATAACCCCAATGGGACCTCCTCTCTCCTCACTCTCACCCTATTCTTTACTATCACCCTGTAATAATCCCAATGGGATCCACCTCTGTCCTCACTCTCACTTTATCCTTTACTATTACCCTGTAATAACGCCAGTGGGATCCCCCTCTGTCCTCACTCTCACCCTATCCTACTATCACCCTGTAATAACCCCAATGGGATCCCCCTCTCACCTCACTCTCACCCTATCCGTTACTATCACCCTGTAATAACCCCAATGGGATCCCCCTCTCCTCACTCTCACCTTATCCTTTACTATCACCCTGTAATAACCCCAATGGGATCCCTTCTCTCCTCACTCTCACCTTATCCTTTACTCTCACCCTGTAATAACTCCAATGGGATCCCCCTCTCTCCTCACTCTCACACTATCCTTTACTATCACCCTGTAATAACCCCAATGGGATCCCCCTCTCTCCTCACTCTCACCCTATCCTTTACTATCACCCTGTAATAACCCCAATGGGACCCCCTCTCTCCTCACTCTCATCTTATCCTTTATTATCACCCTGTAATAATCCCAATGGGATCCCCTCTCTCCTCATTCTCACCCTATCCTTTACTATCACCCTGTAATAACCCCAATGGGATCCCCTCTCTCCTCACTCTCACCTTATCCTTTACTATCACCCTGTAATAATCCCAATGGGATCCCCCTCTCTCCTCACTCTCACCCTATCCTTTACTATCACCCTGTAATAACCCCAATGGGACCCCCTCTCACCTCACTCTCACCCTATCCTTTACTATCACCCTGTAATAACCCCAATGGGATCCCCTCTCTCCTCACTCTCACCTTATCCTTTACTATCACCCTGTAATAACCCCAATGGGATCCCCCTCTCTCCTCACTCTCACCTTATCCTTTACTATCACCCTGTAATAATCCCAATGGGATCCACCTCTGTCCTCACTCTCACTTTATCCTTTACTATCACCCTGTAATAACCCCAATGGGATCCCCTCTCTCCTCACTCTCACCCTATCCTTTACTATCACCCTGTAATAACCCCAATGGGATCCCCTCTCTCCTCACTCTCACCTTATCCTTTACTATCTCCCTGTAATAATCCCAATGGGATCCCCCTCTCTCCTCACTCTCACCTTATCCTTTACTATCACCCTGTAATAACCCCAATGGGATCCCCCTCTCTCCTCACTCTCACCTTATCCTTTACTATCACCCTGTAATAACCACAATGGGATCCCCTCTCTCCTCACTCTCACCCTATCCTTTACTATCACACTGTAATAACCCCAATGGGATCCCCCTCTCTCCTCACTCTCACCTTATCCTTTACTATCACCCTGTAATAACCCCAATGGGATCCCCTCTCTCCTCACTCTCACCTTATCCTTTACTATCACCCTGTAATAACCCCAATGGGACCCCCTCTCTCCTCACTCTCACCTTATCCTTTACTATCACCCTGTAATAACCCCAATGGGATCCCCCTCTCTCCTCACTCTCACCCTATCCTTTACTATCACCCTGTAATAACCCCAATGGGACCCCCTCTCACCTCACTCTCACCCTATCCTTTACTATCACCCTGTAATAACCCCAATGGGATCCCCCTCTCTCCTCACTCTCACCTTATCCTTTACTATCACCCTGTAATAATCACAATGGGATCCCCCTCTCTCCTCACTCTCACCCTATCCTTTACTATCACCCTGTAATAACCCCAATGGGATCCCCTCTCACCTCACTCTCACCCTATCCTTTGCTATCACCCTGTAATAACCCCAATGGGATCCCCTCTCACCTCACTCTCACCCTATCCTTTGCTATCACCCTGTAATAACCCCAATGGGATCCCCTCTCTCCTCACTCTCACCTTATCCTTTACTCTCACCTTGTAATAACCCCAATGGGATCCCCCTCTCTCCTCACTCTCACCTTATCCTTTACTATCACCCTGTAATAATCACAATGGGATCCCCCTCTCTCCTCACTCTCACCTTATCCTTTACTACACCCTGTAATAATCACAATGGGATCCCCCTCTCTCCTCACTCTCACCCTATCCTTTACTATCACCCTGTAATAACCCCAATGTGATCCCCTCTCACCTCACTCTCACCCTATCCTTTGCTATCACCCTGTAATAACCCCAATGGGATCCCCTCTCACCTCACTCTCACCCTATCCTTTACCATCACCCTGTAATAACCCCAATGGGATCCCCTCTCTCCTCACTCTCACCTTATCCTTTACTCTCACCCTGTAATAACCCCAATGGGATCCCCTCTCTCCTCACTCTCACCTTATCCTTTACTATCACCCTGTAATAACCCCAATGGGATCCCCTCTCACCTCACTCTCACCTTATCCTTTACTATCACCCTGTAATAACCCCAATGGGATCCCCTCTCTCCTCACTCTCACCTTACCCTTTACTCTCACCCTGTAATAACCCCAATGGGATCCCCTCTCTCCTCACTCTCACCTTATCCTTTACTCTCACCCTGTAATAACCCCAATGGGATCCCCTCTCTCCTCACTCTCACCTTATCCTTTACTATCACCCTGTAATAACCCCAATGGGATCCCCTCTCACCTCACTCTCACCTTATCCTTTACTATCACCCTGTAATAACCCCAATGGGATCCCCTCTCACCTCACTCTCACCTTATCCGTTACTATCACCCTGTAATAACCCCAATGGGTTCCCCCTCTCTCCTCACTCTCACCTTATCCTTTACTATCACCCTGTAATTACCCCAATGGGACCCCCTCTCTCCTCACTCTCACCTTATCCTTTACTATCACCCTGTAATAACCCCAATGGGATCCCCTCTCACCTCACTCTCACCTTATCCGTTACTATCACCCTGTAATAACCCCAATGGGTTCCCCCTCTCTCCTCACTCTCACCTTATCCTTTACTATCACCCTGTAATTACCCCAATGGGACCCCCTCTCTCCTCACTCTCACCTTATCCTTTACTATCACCCTGTAATAATCCCAATGGGATCCCCCTCTCTCCTCACTCTCACCTTACCCATTACTATCACCCTGTAATAACCCCAATGGGATCCCCTCTCTCCTCACTCTCACCTTACCCTTTACTATCACCCTGTAATAACCCCAATGGGACCCCCCTCTCTCCTCACTCTCACCTTATCCTTTTGTTGCCCATGTGAGTTGCTATTCTTTTATCGTACATAGGGGGACATGTAAAGATGCAGCCGCCTGTATCCCACCAAACTGAATGGGACGGCAGGGACCCCGCTGTGTTAATGCGATGGGATTCTGGCTGCAGAATCTCACAGAAATGTAGCAGTGTTACTGGGAGAGAGCCCCAGTATTTCCCAGGCAAGTCATCGGATACCGGTGGCTGCATCTGTCTGAATCTCCGTTACATAGAAAAGCACGAGACTTGGGGCACAATCATTAAGTGTCGGTACTGGTTATTGCACCAGTTCGGGTGTCAACTCTCATTGACTTGAATAGGCGTTAACCCCGAAATGTGTGTTATACCCCTACCGATACTGGATGAATGTGCCTCTGGGTGTGAGACAGGGGCAGTTTCATCTTGTTTCTCCTATTAGGTTACAGTGTCGGCCGTGTAACACAAGCGTGTAACATAAAACCAGCTTCTGTTACAGCGGAGAATATCTCTGACACTATTATATCCTTGGGTTTATATTTAAACATTTTTACCCATTTGCATAAAATGCAACAACCCCGCAAAGTATGAGATGTTTGCAATAAACACGTGTTGTAGGTTTGTCGATAATAGTCTAAATAATAATTCCTCCTAATTTAAATAATAAGAACCCAAGCAGATAAATGGTAACGTCAGCACACGGGGGTAACAGAGACTTATGTACATGCATTTAGATTGTAAGCTCTGTAGGACAGGGAGTCCCTGTGAATATATCTCCCTTGGGACGTCTTGTCACATAATGACCACATATGCACCTTTAATGGCATTGAGTGCTCTCCCTGCCTCAGATTTAGTTTCCTTTGCTTCTGAGTCTCTCTTTTTTTAGCAGAGATAAAACCCCCAGAGTGTGTTTGCATGTTTCCCACAGTTCAGTTACACAAACCTGCATTATTCTCCCCACTGTCACATGTCACACAGAGGTGCGGCAGCAGAGAAGGATTCTGGGTTGTGACATGCAAATGAGCACCTCAATGACAGCTTCCACTTAATGAGGTGGATTCCCTGGTACATGAAACAGATTAGAAGAGATGGCGGAGCAGAGGAACCGCTTAAACACGTCTGTTTCACTCTGTAGAACTCATCAGTTTGATCTCAGTCACTGGACCTGCTTTATGAAGCTGGTAGTGGTTACATGTCAGACACTCAGATTATGGTGCGCAGGGAAGGAACAGATTTAGGAATTGTTTCATTACAATAAGCATTACAGTCAGCGCAATCTTATATCTTTCTAGCAGGATTACTGTGTGTGTCTCTGGTATATCATCTCGTTCGCCTTTTTATTTTATTTTTTATTTTTCATATATTTGTTTTTTATGTCAAAAGTTTTTTGTAAGTTCTGTGATAGTTGTTGTGTAATGCTGTTTTCATTTTAGTTATTGCGGTAAGAATTCGGTCAATCAGTGTTTGGCTGACAGCTGTTATGGCTGAGTGTTTCCCCCCAATCACAGCCATTCCAACTGAATTTAAATGCTTTCTGTCACTACCCATTCTCTCCCTGATGAAGTGCGCATGCGCACGAAACGCGTTGGATTTTACTCTCTGAGCCTCCGTCAGGAACACTTGCAGGCTGCATGCCACGCACATCCGGTTGGATCAGTGAGAGAAGGACCTGCCCCCAAAGCACACTCCCAGCAACGGATGGTCGAACTAGGAGGTGTTGCAGCGCCGAAGCTGCTTCCAAACCAGCGCTATGCAACAGGTGGACAAGCTGCTGCATTCTCACGTCCATTATCCACCGCACATCTATCTCTGACTTGTCGTGAGTAGGAGTTTGGTTTTAGAAACAACCGGATCAGCTGCCTGCTGTTGTGTTTCCAACTGTATTTTACCATTATTTGTTTATTAAAAGTAGCTCTTCTATTTAGTCAGCCTTGCCTGTATTTGTCTCTGTTGTTTGTTTAGTGTTTGCACTGTATGTCCTCATAGTAGCATGTTTTATCTGTTGTTTGTTTAGTGTTTGCACTGTATGTCCTCATAGTAGCATGTTTTATCTGTTGTTTGTTTAGTGTGTATACTGTATGTCCCTCTTGTTATCCGATTTATCTTTTTGCTTGGCTCCACATATCACGTCTCATCCGGTCGTGGTCACTACTTTGGAAGCACAAGACTAGAAGTGGATCTGTGTGTCCCGGTCCATTTGGATCCCCAATAGACTATCTTTGGACAATTTTAGGCGCCGGTTTGTATTTTGTTTTTTTGGTGTTCATGACTGACTTTGTTTTTGGGTCAGTATCTCTTGGCAGCCGTGCCTTATTATTTTAAGGTATTCAAGTGATTATTATTTCACACCAAAAAGTATTGTTTAGTTCTTCGCGCTATTATCACCATTTCTGTTTTCTATGTTCTGGTATATCTTACCTTCAGTTTCTGTTCAATCAGCCATCCATTCTCTTTTATCATTCTGAGTCTTTCCTCTTCCATCTTCTCCCTCAGCATCTTCTCATGCTGCTCATAACTTCTCTTCTGATCCTCCATGAGCTTCTCCAGACGTCCGTTATTCTCCTGCAGGATCTGTCTGTCCCTCTCTGCGGCCTCAGCCTGGGATCGCTGCTCTGGGGAGGGAAGTTATATAAATATGGATCGTACTCTACATCACAAGCGGCACCTCTCCACATCCAGCGCTTTAACGCTACTCCGCCTCACCCAGCGCCTAACACTGCTCCCTGCATCTCCCCCACACCCAGCGCTCTTACACTGCTCCCTGCATCTCCCCCACACCCAGCGCTCTTACACTGCTCCCTGCATCTCCCCCACACCCAGCGCTCTTACACTGCTCCCTGTATCTCCCCCACACCCAGTGCTCTCACACTACTCCGCCTCACCCAGCGCCTAACACTGCTCCCTGTATCTCCCCCACACCCAGCGCTCTTACACTGCTCCCTGCATCTCCCCCACACCCAGCGCTCTTACACTGCTCCCTGCATCTGCCCCACACCCATCGCTCTCACACTGCTCCCTGCATCTCCCCCACACCCAGTGCTCTCACACTGCTCCCTGCATCTCCCCCACACCCAGCACTCTTACACTGCTCCCTGCATCTCCTCCACACCCAGCGCTCTCACACTGCTCTCTGCATCTCCCCCACACCCAGCGCTCTTACACTGCCCCCTGCATCTCCCCCACACCAAGCACTCTTACACTGCTCCCTGCATCTCCCCCACACCCAGCGCTCTCACACTGCTCCCTGCATCTCCCCCACACCCAGCGCTCTTACACTGCTCTCTGCATCTCCCCCACACCCAGCGCTCTTACACTGCTCCCTGCAGCTCCCCCACACCCAGCGCTCTCACACTGCTACCTGCATCTCCCCCACACCCAGCGCTCTCACACTGCTCCCTGCATCTCCCCCACAACCAGCGCTCTTAAACTGCTCCCTGCATCTCCCCCACACCCAGCGATCTCACACTGCTCCCTGCATCTCCCCCACACCCAGCGCTCTCACACTGCTCCCTGCATCTCCCCCACACCCAGCGCTCTTACACTGCTCCCTGTATCCCCCCACACCCAGCGCTCTTACACTGCTCCCTGCATCTCCCTCACACCCAGCGCTCTTACACTGCTCCCTGCATCTCCCCCACACCCAGCGCTCTCACACTGCTCCCTGCATCTCCCCCTCACCCAGCGTTCTTACACTGCTCCCTGCATCTCCCCCACACCCAGCGCTCTTACACTGCTCCCTGCATCTCCCCCACACCCAGCGCTCTCACACTGCTCCCTACATCTCGCCCACACCCAGCGCTCTCACACTGCTCCCTGCATCTCCCCCACACCCAGCGCTCTTACACTGCTCCCTGTATCTCCCTCACACCCAGCGCTCTTACACTGCTCCCTGCATCTCCCCCACACCCAGCGCTCTTACACTGCTCCCTGCATCTCCCCCACACCAAGCGCTCTTACACTGCTCCCTGTATCTCCCTCACACCCAGCGCTCTCACACTGCTCCCTGTATCTCCCCCACACCCAGCGCTCTTACACTGCTCCCTGCATCTCCCCCACACCCAGCGCTCTCACACTGCTCCCTGCATCTCCCCCACACCCAGCGTTCTCACACTGCTCCCTGTATCTTCCCCACAACCAGCGCTCTTACACTGCTCCCTGCATCTCCCCCACACCCAGCGCTCTCACACTGCTCCCTGCATATCCCCCACACCCAGCGCTCTCACACTGCTCCCTGCATCTCCCCCACACCCAGTGCTCTTACATAGCTCCCTGCATCTCCCTCACACCCAGCGCTCTCACACTGCTCCCTGCATCTCCCCCACACGCAGCGCTCTTACACTGCTCCCTGCATCTCCCCCACACCCAGCGCTCTCACACTGCGCCCTGCATCTCCCCCACACCCAGCGCTCTCACACTGCTCCCCCAGACCCAGCGCTCTCAAAATGCGCCCTGCATCTCCCCCACACCCAGCGCTCTTACACTGCTCCCTGCATCTCCCACACACCCAGCTCTCTTACACTGCTCCTTGCTTCTCCCCCACACCCAGCGCTCTCACACTGCTCCCTGCATCTCCCCCACACCCAGCGCTCTTACACTGCTCCCTGCATCTCCCCCACACCCAGCGCTCTTACACTGCTCCCAGTATCTCTCTCACAACCAGCGCTCTCACACTGCTCCCTGCATCTCCCACACACCCAGCGCTCTTACACAGCTCCCTGCATCTCCTCCACACCCAGCGCTCTTACACTGCTCCCTGCATCTCCCCCACACCCAGCGCTCTTACACTGCTCCCTGCATCTCCCCCACACCCAGCGCTCTCACACTGCTCCCTGTATCTCCCCCACAACCAGCGCTCTCACACTTCTCCCTGCATCTCCCCCACACACAGCGCTCTCACACTGCTCCCTGCATCTCCCCCACACACAGCGCTCTCACACTGCTCCCTCCATTTCCCTCACACCCAGCGCTCTTACACTGCTCCCTGCAACTCCCCCACACCCAGCGCTCTCACACTGCTCCCTGCATCTCCCCCACACCCAGCGCTCTTACACTGCTCCCTGCATCTCCCTCACACCCAGCACTCTTACACTGCTCCCTGCATCTCCCCCACACCCAGCGCTCTCACACTGCTCCCTGCATCTCCCCCACACCCAGCGCTCTCACACTGCTCCCTGCATCTCCCCCACACGCAGTGCTCTTACACTGCTCCCTGCATCTCCTCCACACCCAGCGCTCTTACACTGCTCCCTGCATCTCCCCCACACCCAGCGCTCTCACACTGCTCTCTGCATCTCCCCCACACCCAGCGCTCTTACACTGCTCCCTGCAGCTCTCCCACACCCAGCGCTCTTACACTGCTCCCTGCATCTCCCCCACACCCAGCGCTCTCACACTGCTCCCTGCATCCCCCCCACACCCAGCGCTCTTACACTGCTCCCTGCATCTCCCCCACACCCAGCGCTCTCACACTGCTCCCTGCATCTCACCACACCCAGCGCTCTTACACTGCTCCCTGCATCTCCCCCACACCCAGCGCTCCTACACTGCTCCCTGCATCCCCCCACACCCAGCGCTCTTACACTGATCCCTGCATCTCCCCCACACCCAGCGCTCTCACACTGCTCCCTGCATCTCCCCCACACCCACCGCCTAACACTGCTCCCTCCATCTCCCCCACACCCAGCGCTCTTACACTGCTCCCTGCATCTCCCCTACACCCAGCGCTCTTACAATGCTCCCTGCTTATCCCCCACACCCAGCGCTCTTACACTGCTCCCTGCATCACACCCACACCCAGCGCTCTCACACTGCTCCCTGCATCACACCCACACCCAGCGCTCCTACACTGCTCCCTGCATCCCCCCACACCCAGCGCTCTTACACTGATCCCTGCATCTCCCCCACACCCAGCGCTCTCACACTGCTCCCTGCATCTCCCACACACCCACCGCCTAACACTGCTCCCTCCATCTCCCCCACACCCAGCGCTCTTACACTGCTCCCTGCATCTCCCCCACACCCAGCGCTCTCACACTGCTCCCTGCATCCCCCCCACACCCAGCGCTCTTACACTGCTCCCTGCATCTCCCCCACACCAAGCGCTCTCACACTGCTCCCTGCATCCCCCCACACCCAGCACTCTTACACTGCTCCCTGCATCTCCCCCACACCCAGCGCTCTCACACTGCTCCCTGCATCTCCCCCACACCCACCGCCTAACACTGCTCCCTCCATCTCCCCCACACCCAGCGCTCTTACACTGCTCCCTGCATCTCCCCTACACCCAGCGCTCTTAAAATGCTCCCTGCATGTCCCCCACACCCAGCGCTCTTACACTGCTTCCTGCATCACACCCACACCCAGCGCTCTCACACACACTGCTCCCTGCATCCCCCCCACACCCTGCGCTCTCACACTGCTCCCTGCATCTCCCCCACACCCAGCGCTCTTACACTGCTCCCTGTATCTCACTCACACCCAGCGCTTTTACACTGCTCCCTGCATCTCCCTCACACCCAGCGCTCTCACACTGCTCCCTGTATCTCCCCTATACCCAGCGCTCTCACACTGCTCCCTGCATCTCCCCCACACCCAGCACTCTTTCACTGCTCCCTGCATCTCCCTCACACCCAGCGCTCTTACACTGCTCCCTGCATCTCCCTCACACCCAGCGCTCTTACACTGCTCCCTGCATCTCCCCCACACCCAGCGCTCTTACACTGCTCCCTGCATCTCCCTCACACCCAGCGCTCTCACACTGCTCCCTGCATCTCCCCCACACCCAGCGCTCTCACACTGCTCCCTCCATTTCCCCTACACCCAGCGCTCTTACACTGCTCCCTGCATCTCCCTCACACCCAGTGCTCTTACACTGCTCCCTGTATCTCCCCCACACCCAGCGCTCTCACACTGCGCCCTGCATCTCCCCCACACCCAGCGCTCTTACACTGCTCCCTGCAGCTCCCACACACCCAGCGC
Organism: Ascaphus truei; assembly: GCF_040206685.1. Classification (NCBI taxonomy): domain Eukaryota; kingdom Metazoa; phylum Chordata; class Amphibia; order Anura; family Ascaphidae; genus Ascaphus; species Ascaphus truei. Next base: position 140,003,376 of record NC_134488.1, read on the forward strand.
TCTCACACTGCTCCCTGCATCTCCCCCACACCCAGCGCTCTCACACTACTCCCTGCATCTCCCCCACACACAGCGCTCTTACACTGCTCCCTGCATCTCCCTCACACCCAGCGCTCTTACACTGCTCCCTGCATCACCCCCACACCCAGAGCTCTTACACTGCTCCCTGCATCTCCCCCACACCCAGCGCTCTTACACTGCTCCCTGCATCCCCCCTACACCCAGCGCTCTTACACTGCTCCCTGCATCTCACTCACACCCAGCGCTTTTACACTGCTCCCTGCATCTCCCCCACACCCAGCGCTCTCACACTGCTCCCTGTATCTCCCCCATACCCAGCGCTCTCACACTGCTCCCTGCATCTCCCCCACACCCAGCACTCTTTCACTGCTCCCTGCATCTCCCTCACACCCAGCGCTCTTACACTGCTCCCTGCATCTCCCTCACACCCAGCGCTCTTACACTGCTCCCTGCATCTCACCCACACCCAGCGCTCTTTCACTGCTCCCTGCAGCTGCTCCAAACCCAGCGCTCTCACACTGCTCCCTGCCACACCCAGCACTCTTTCACTGCTCCCTGCATCTCCCCCACACCCAGCGCTCTCACACTGCCCCCTGCATCTCCCTCACACCCAGCGCTCTCACACTGCTCCCTGCATCTCCCCCACACCCAGCGCTCTCACACTGCTCGCTGCATATCCCCCACACCCAGCGCTCTCACACTGCTCCCTCCATTTCCCCTACACCCAGCGCTCTTACACTGCTCCCTGCATCTCCCTCACACCCAGCGCTCTCACACTGCTCCCTGCATCTCCCCCACACCCAGCGCTCTCACACTGCTCCCTGCATATCCCCCACACCCAGCGCTCTCACACTGCTCCCTCCATTTCCCCTACACCCAGCGCTCTTACACTGCACCCTGCATCTCCCTCACACCCAGCGCTCTTACACTGCTCCCTGCATCTCCCTCACACCCAGCGCTCTTACACTGCTCCCTGCATCTCCCCCACACCCAGCGCTCTCACACTGCTTCCTGCATCTCCCCCACACCCAGCGCTCTCACACTGCTCCCTGCAGCTCCCCCACACCCAGCACTCTCACACTGCTCCCTGTATCTCCCCCACACCCAGCGCTCTCACATTGCTCCCTGCATCTCCCCCACACCCAGCGCTCTTACACTGCTCCCTGCATCTCCCTCACACCCAGCGCTCTTATACTGCTCCCTACATCTCCCCCACACCCAGCGCTCTTACACTGCTCCCTGCATCTCCCCCACACCCAGCGCTCTCACACTGCGCCCTGCATCTCCCCCACATCCAGCGCTCTTACACTGCTCCCTGTATCTCCTCCACACCCAGCGCTCTTACACTGCTCCCTGCAGCTCCCCCACACCCAGCGCTCTCAGACTGCGCCCTGCATCTCCCCCACACCCAGCGCTCTCACACTGCGCCCTGCATCTCCCCCACACCCAGCGCTCTTACACTGCTCCCTGCATCTCCGCCACATCCAGCGCTCCTACACTGCTCCCTGCATCTCCCCCACTCCCAGCGCACTTACACTGCTCCCTGCAGCTCCCCCACACCCAGCGCTCTCACACTACACCCTGCATCTCCCCCACACCCAGCGCTCTCACACTACTCCCTGCATCTCCCCCACACACAGCGCTCTTACACTGCTCCCTGCATCTCCCTCACACCCAGCGCTCTTACACTGCAACCTGCATCTCCCCCACACCCAGAGCTCTTACACTGCTCCCTGCATCCCCCCCACACCCTGCGCTCTCACACTGCTCCCTTCATCTCCCCCACACCCAGCGCTCTTACACTGCTCCCTGCATCTCACTCACACCCAGCGCTTTTACACTGCTCCCTGCATCTCCCACACACCCAGCGCTCTCACACTGCTCCCTGTATCTCCCCCATACCCAGCGCTCTCACACTGCTCCCTGCATCTCCCCCACACCCAGCACTCTTTCACTGCTCCCTGCATCTCCCTCACACCCAGCGCTCTTACACTGCTCCCTCCATCTCCCTCACACCCAGCGCTCTCACACTGCTCCCTGCATATCCCCCACACCCAGCGCTCTCACACTGCTCCCTCCATTTCCCCTACACCCAGCGCTCTTACACTGCGCCCTGCATCTCCCCCACACCCAGCGCTCTTACACTGCTCCCTGCATCTCCGCCACATCCAGCGCTCCTACACTGCTCCCTGCATCTCCCCCACACCCAGCGCTCTTACACTGCTCCCTGCAGCTCCCCCACACCCAGCGCTCTCACACTGCACCCTGCATCTCCCCCACACACAGCGCTCTTACACTGCTCCCTGCATCTCCCTCACACCCAGCGCTCTTACACTGCAACCTGCATCTCCCCCACACCCAGAGCTCTTACACTGCTCCCTGCATCCCCCCCACACCCTGCGCTCTCACACTGCTCCCTTCATCTCCCCCACACCCAGCGCTCTTACACTGCTCCCTGCATCTCACTCACACCCAGCGCTCTTACACTGCTCCCTGCATCTCACTCACACCCAGCGCTCTCACACTGCTCCCTGTATCTCCCCCATACCCAGCGCTCTCACACTGCTCCCTGCATCTCCCCCACACCCAGCGCTCTTACACTGCTCCCTGCATCTCCCTCACACCCAGCGCTCTCACACTGCTCCCTGCATATCCCCCACACCCAGCGCTCTCACACTGCTCCCTCCATTTCCCCCACACCCAGCGCTCTTACACTGCTCCCTGCATCTCCCCCACACCCAGCGCTCTCACACTGCGCCCTGCATCTCCCCCACACCCAGCGCTCTTACACTGCTCCCTGTATCTCCCCCACACACAGCGCTCTTACACTGCTCCCTGCATCTCCCTCACACCCAGCGCTCTTACACTGCAACCTGCATCTCCCCCACACCCAGAGCTCTTACACTGCTCCCTGCATCTCCCCCACACCCAGCGCTCTTACACTGCTCCCTGCATCCCCCCCACACCCTGCGCTCTCACACTGCTCCCTTCATCTCCCCCACACCCAGCGCTCTTACACTGCTCCCTGCATCTCACTCACACCCAGCGCTTTTACACTGCTCCCTGCATCTCCCACACACCCAGCGCTCTCACACTGCTCCCTGTATCTCCCCCATACCCAGCGCTCTCACACTGCTCCCTGCATCTCCCCCACACCCAGCACTCTTTCACTGCTCCCTGCATCTCCCTCACACCCAGCGCTCTTACACTGCTCCCTGCATCTCCCTCACACCCAGCGCTCTCACACTGCTCCCTGCATATCCCCCACACCCAGCGCTCTCACACTGCTCCCTCCATTTCCCCTACACCCAGCGCTCTTACACTGCTCCCTGCATCTCCCTCACACCCAGCGCTCTTACACTGCTCCCTGCATCTCCCCCACACCCAGCGCTCTTACACTGCTCCCTGCATCTCCCTCACACCCAGCGCTCTCACACTGCTCCCTGCATCTCCCCCACACCCAGCACTCTCACACTGCTCCCTCCATTTCCCCTACACCCAGCGCTCTTACACTGCTCCCTGCATCTCCCTCACACCCAGTGCTCTTACACTGCTCCCTGCATCTCTCTCACACCCAGCGCTCTTACACTGCTCCCTGCATCTCCTCCACACCCAGCGCTCTTACACTGCTCCCTGCATCTCCCCCACATCCAGCGCTCTCACACTGCTCCCTGCATCTCCTCCACACCCAGCGCTCTCACACTGCTCCCTGCAGCTCCCCCACACCCAGCACTCTCACACTGCTCCCTGTATCTCCCCCACACCCAGCGCTCTTACACTGCTCCCTGCATCTCCCCCACACCCAGCGCTCTTACACTGCTCCCTGCATCTCCCCCACACCCAGCGCTCTTATACTGCTCCCTGCATCTCCCCCACACCCAGCGCTCTCACACTGCTCCCTGTATCTCTCCCACACCCAGCGCTCTTACACTGCTCCCTGTATCTCCCCCACACCCAGCACTCTTACACTGCTCCCTGCATCTCCCCCACACCCAGCGCTCTCACACTGCTCCCTGCATCTCCCCCACACCCAGCGCTCTCACACTGCTCCCTGCATCTCCCCCTCACCCAGCGCTCTTACACTGCTCCCTGCATCTCCCCCACACCCAGCGCTCTTACACTGCTCCCTGTATCTCCCCCACACCCAGCGCTCTCACACTGCTCCCTGCATCTCCCTCACACCCAGCGCTGTCACACTGCTCCCTGCATCTCCCCCACACCCAGCGCTCTCACACTGCTCCCTTTATCTCCCCCACACCCAGCGCTCTTACACTGCTCCATGAATCTCCCCCACACCCAGCGCTCTTACACTGCTCCCTGCATCTCCCCCACACCCAGCGCTCTTACACTGCTCCCTGCATCTCCCACACACCCAGCGCTCTTACACTGCTCCCTGCATCTCCCCCACACCCAGCGCTCTCACACTGCTCCCTGTATCTCCCCCACACCCAGCGCTCTCACACTACTCCCTGCATCTCCCCCACACCCAGCGCTCTCACACTGCTCCCTGCATCTCCCCCACACCCAGCGCTCTCACACTGCTCCCTGCATCTCCCCCACACCCAGCACTCTTACACTGCTCCCTGCATCTCCCCCACACCCAGCGCTCTTACACTGCTCCCTGTATCTCCCCCACACCCAGCGCTCTCACACTGCTCCCTGCATCTCCCTCACACCCAGCGCTGTCACACTGCTCCCTGCATCTCCCCCACACCCAGCGCTTTCACACTGCTCCCTTTATCTCCCCCACACCCAGCGCTCTTACACTGCTCCATGAATCTCCCCCACACCCAGCGCTCTTACACTGCTCCCTGCATCTCCCCCACACCCAGCGCTCTTACACTGCTCCCTGCATCTCCCACACACCCAGCGCTCTTACACTGCTCCCTGCATCTCCCCCACACCCAGCGCTCTCACACTGCTCCCTGTATCTCCCCCACACCCAGCGCTCTCACACTACTCCCTGCATCTCCCCCACACCCAGCGCTCTCACACTGCTCCCTGCATCTCCCCCACACCCAGCGCTCTCACACTGCTCCCTGCATCTCCCCCACACCCAGCACTCTTACACTGCTCCCTGCATCTCCCCCACACCCAGCGTTCTTACACTGCTCCCTGCATCTCCCCCACACCCAGCACTCTCAGCTCCTCCTCTCACCTGCTATCTCCTTTTCTTTCTGTGTCAGGGTATTATCCGCCTGCATAATGGCATCTTCAATGGGTTTCTTGTCTAGGAGGAACCCCTGCAGCACCTCAAGGGCCTGGGGGAATAGACAGATATTTTAATTAGGAAATAATTTCTGCACCTTCATATCATAAGGGGAGATATATATACAGTCCTCAACAAATGTGGTCGCCTTGTCGCCCGGGGCGACCACATTAAACTCCCTGGCAAGTTGTTTTCGGCGTGGTGCTACGGTGGCATTTTATTCCTCCTCCAACTACTCCAGCTTCACAAAAAATCAAAAAAGGCTGCGCGACTAAGGCCGCGTTGGCAAGGAGGCAGCGCGCGACACACGAGCAATGTGAAGCCCCCCTTCTTGAGCCTCATTCTATTGGAGCGTGGAAGGGGAGGGTCGCCATCGTCAGCGTGTAATCGGAAGAGGCAGAGGAAGCGGGGACTGAGCAGGTACCGCGCACACACATCACCCCCTGCAGAGCTGGGGCCACTATCCCGGGAGGCTGCAGTGTGCCGGGCCCAATCAGGTACCGTAGGAAGGGGATACATACACCATCCACTGCATAGCCGGGGCCGCTATCCCGGGAGGCTACAGGGACTGGAGCAGGTACCAGGGGAAGGGGACACACACACCACCCCCTGCAAAGCCGGGGCGGGAGGCTGTGGTTGGTGGGTCCCGGTGCCACCAGCACCATGTCCGGCTGCTGGGTCCCAGATTTATTCCCTCCCTGCAGCAGACGCCTCGCTCCGCTCTTGCTGTGGCCTCCCGTTTAGGCCCCGCGGGGCGGGCGATATGCAAGGGGTGTGAACGGAGACGCAAGGGGGGGTGAACGGAGATGCAAGGGGGGGGGGTGAACGGAGATGCATGGGGGGGGTGAACGGAGATGCAAGGGGGGGGGGGGTGAACGGAGATGCAAGGGGGGGAGAAAGAGAGACAGGCTGGAGTGGGGAGAGAGCCAAGAGAGAGACTGGGGGGGGGGGGGGGAGAGGAGAGAGACAGGCTGTGGGGAGCTAAATGCTCCCAGGCAGTCACTCACTCACTGACCCAGTCACTCACCCAGTCACTCACCCACCCAGTCATTCAAGTCACTCACCTACCCAGTCACCCAACAACCCACCAAGTCAGTCAGTCACCCACCTAGTCAGTCAGTCACCCACCCACCCAGTCAGCCACCCAGTCAGCCACCCAGTCAGTAACCCACCCAGACTAGTCACACAGTGGGGCATGGGGCGGGGCCAGGTGGCGAGTAGATTTTTGGGTGATTTGTCAAGCACTGTATATATACTGTATACCCTCTTCACATAATGTAACCATGTATTTGTCCTCATAACATACTTGAAAACGAAAGAGGTAACTCTCAATGTATTACCTGGTAAAACATAAATTATAAAATAAAATATCACCTTTATCCCTTTCTTGGGCTTTGTGTTATAAGCCTCTAATAGTTTGAGTTTCTCCTCCAGGAAATGTTTGTGTCCTCCAGGTCTGGAATATTCCCCCTGTGATAATCCTGTCTCCAGAGTGACGCTCAGCTCCTGGATCAGAGCTCTGCATAGATCCGCTGACACCTCCTCGTTACGTTGGGAAAAGTCCTTCATTTTCTGGTCTAGTAGTTTCTGTTCACATAGAAAACTCAAGTAATTACTAAAATAACAGGAGGAGCTCAACGCAGTGCTGAGAAGGACACAGGGCAGTGTTAGTGCTGAGAAGGACTCGGGGCAGTGTTAGCGCTGAGAAGGACTCAGGGCAGTGTTAGTGCTGAGAAGGACTCAGGGCAATGTTAGTGCTGAGAAGGACTCAGGGCAGTGTTAGTGCTGAGAAGGACTCAGGGCAGTGTTAGTGCTGAGAAGGACACAGGGCAGTGTTAGTGCTGAGAAGGACTCAGGGCAGTGTTAGTGCTGAGAAGGACTCAGGGCAGTGTTAGTGCTGAGAAGAACTCAGGGCAGTGTTAGTGCTGAGAAGGACTCGGGGCAGTGTTAGCGCTGAGAAGGACTCAGGGCAGTGTTAGTGCTGAGAAGGACTCAGGGCAATGTTAGTGCTGAGAAGGACTCAGGGCAGTGTTAGTGCTGAGAAGGACTCAGGGCAGTGTTAGTGCTGAGAAGGACCCCAGGCAGTGTTAGTGCTGAGAAGGACTCAGGGCTGTGTCAGTGCTGAGAAGGACTCAGGGCTGTGTCGGTGTTGAGAAGGACTCAGGGCAGTGTCGGTGCTGAGAAGGACTCAGGGCAATGTTGGTGCTGAGAAGGACTCAGGGCTGTGTCAGTGTTGAGACGGACTCAGGGCAGAGTTAGTGCTGAGAAGGACTCAGGGCAGTGTTAGTGCTGAGAAGGACTCAGGGCAGTGTTAGTGCTGAGAAGGACCCCGGGCAGTGTTATGGCTGAGAAGGACACAGGGCAGTGTTAGTGCTGAGAAGGACTCAGGGCAGTGTTAGTGCTGAGAAGGACCCAGGGCAGTGTTATGGCTGAGAAGGACACAGGGCAGTGTTAGGGCTGAGAAGGACCCAGGGCAGTGTTATGGCTGATAAGGACTCAGGGCAGTGTTGGTGCTGAGAAGGACTCAGGGCAGTGTTAGTGCTGAGAAGGACCCAGGGCAGTGTTATGGCTGAGAAGGACACAGGGCAGTGTTAGTGCTGAGAAGGACTCAGGGCAGTGTTGGTGCTGAGAAGGACCCGGGGCAGTGTTAGTGCTGAGAAGGACTCAGGGCAGTGTTAGTGTTGAGAAGGACCCAGGGCAGTGTTGGTGCTGAGAAGGACCCGGGGCAGTGTTAGCGCTGAGAAGGACTCAGGGCAGTGTTAGTGCTGAGAAGGACTCAGGGCAATGTTGGTGCTGAGAAGGACTCAGGGCTGTGTCAGTGTTGAGAAGGACTCAGGGCAGAGTTAGTGCTGAGAAGGACTCAGGGCAGTGTTAGTGCTGAGAAGGACCCCGGGCAGTGTTATGGCTGAGAAGGACACAGGGCAGTGTTAGTGCTGAGAAGGACTCAGGGCAGTGTTAGTGCTGAGAAGGACCCAGGGCAGTGTTATGGCTGAGAAGGACACAGGGCAGTGTTAGGGCTGAGAAGGACCCAGGGCAGTGTTATGGCTGAGAAGGACTCAGGGCAGTGTTGGTGCTGAGAAGGACTCAGGGCAGTGTTAGTGCTGAGAAGGACCCAGGGCAGTGTTATGGCTGAGAAGGACACAGGGCAGTGTTAGTGCTGAGAAGGACTCAGGGCAGTGTTGGTGCTGAGAAGGACCCGGGGCAGTGTTAGTGCTGAGAAGGACTCAGGGCAGTGTTAGTGTTGAGAAGGACTCAGGGCAGTGTTGGTGCTGAGAAGGACCCGGGGCAGTGTTAGTGCTGAGAAGGACTCAGGGCAGTGTTAGTGCTGAGAAGGACTCAGGGCAGTGTTAGTGCTGAGAAGGACTCAGGGCAGTGTAAGTGCTGAGAAGGACTCAGGGCAGTGTTGGTGCTGAGAAGGACCCGGGGCAGTGTTAGTGCTGAGAAGGACTCAGGGCAGTGTTAGTTCTGAGAAGGACTCAGGGCAGTGTTGGTGCTGAGAAGGACCCGGGGCAGTGTTAGTGCTGAGAAGAACTCAGGGCAGTGTTAGTGCTGAGAAGGACACAGGGCAGTGTTAGTGCTGAGAAGGACCCCGGGTAGTGTTAGTGCTGAGAAGGACTCAGGGCAGTGTTACTTCTATTTGAATGACTCAGATTATCTCTACTATGTTAATGACCTAACCTTATAATTGCTCTATAAAGGTTTGAGCCTAGTACCATTGCTATGGGAAGGTCTCTTAATTCAGTATATTTTTTACATGTAAGTATTAAATCAGTATCATTACTATGTGTGTACTGTATAGGCCAAGTGTCACACATGAAGTCTCTGTGGAGTTAATATTGGAGTTAGAATTGGAGGTGAATACTATAAGAAGAACTGGAATCTGCACAACAACATTCTGCCACTGAGAGATCTGGGCGTTCTAAACGCTCTCACAATTTGGACATCTATCGACGAGTTTCTAAGCTCTTGCTTAATCTTCAGTGCTACACTGCCCTCCCAGGCCTGGTTTATACACCTTATCTATCAACTCCTACTCCTCATCTCCTCCAATACCTGGGACCTCTCTCCTCCTACCTCTCTCCCTGCCTCTCCCTTTGTCCTCCCTATTTGCTATTTCCTCATTCCTTTGTAAAGTTTCCCTTCTCTCCAACTTCCCCACTACCCTCCTATCCACACCTCTTCCTCTCTCGTCCCCTCCACCACCATTTACACACCTCAATAAAAAGCACCCCCACAAACCCTCTATCTACTCCTTGCTGCTGGGGATCTCTCCTAATCCTGGATCCAGCCATTTACACACCTGCTCTCTCCCCCGCCTCCCTGCCACCTCTTCCCTCCCTGCCACCTCTTCCCTCCCTGTCACCTCTTCCCCTGCTAATGGCACTAACCTATCTAATTTAATACCGACCAACCTTAAAACTCACATCACAAAAGAAGAATCCCAACAGCCCGGACTCCTGGCTTCTGTCCCACACCCACAGTTGCTCCTACCCACCAGTGCGGCCAAGCACTGCCATCTACTGCCCTTATTCCCTCACCTGCTGTCTCTGTAACTCTCCCAACATAACACTTAGATTGTAAGCTCTCCGGGGCAGGAATTTCCTTTCCTATTGTCTGATTTTGCTGTGCTTATTGTATTATTACTGTATGATTCCCTGTACTGTATTGTCTTTGTGAAGCGCGTAATACAGTACACTGTTGGCACTATATAAAGACATACATACATACTTTCACGTGTGTGTATTAACTCAGTATTGTTCCTATAGGAAGGTCTAAGTTCAATATCATTGCTATGGGAAGGTCTTATCTCAGTATTACAGTATTGCTATAGTAAGGTCTCTTCTCAGTATCATTGCTATGGGAAAGTCATAGCTCAGTATCATTGCTATGGCAAGATCCTATCTCAGTATTATTGCTCTGACAAGATCATATCTCAGTATTATTGCTATGGGAACGTCTTAGCTCAGTATTGTTGCTATGGGGAGGTCTTATATATCTGTCTGCTTGCTATAGGAAGGTCTAAGCTCAGTTCAGTATTATTACTCTGGGAATATCTTAGCTCAGTATTCTTGCTACTGTATTAGAAAGTCTTTGCTCACTGTTACTATAGTAAGGTCTTAGTTCAGTATCATTGCTATTGGAGGGTCTTAGCTTAGTATTATTACTATAGAAATGTCTTAGCTCAGTATTATTGCCATGGGAAGGTCTTAGCTTAGTATTATTACTATAGAAAGTTCTTAGCTCAGTATTATTACTCTAGGAATGTTTTAGCTCAGTATCATTTCTATGGGAAGGTCTTAGCTTAGTATTATTACTATAGAAAGGTCTTAGCTCAGTATTATTACTTCATGCAAGAAGCCTGACCGATAAAATGGGAGAGCTTGCTTAATAGCTACAAGGGAGCAGTATGATATCATAGGCATTACTGAGACATGGTGGGATGAAACTCATGACTGGACAGTTAATTTAGAGGGTTATTCCCTTTTTCTGAAGGATCGAGCAAATAGAAGAGGAGGTGGAGTATATTTATATGTTAAACCGGATCTTAAACCTATTATAAGGGATGATGTCTAATAAGGGAATGATGAAAATGCAGAGACCTTGTGGATAGAAATTAGCAATGGAGGAAAAAGTATAAAGAAAATGTTTGTGGGAATATGCTATAAACCACCACATATCTGTGAGATTGAGGAAGCTAAAATACTTTTGCAAATGGAGAAGGCATCAAAACTGGGTCATGTTTGCATAATGGGTGATTTTAATTATCCAGACATAGACTGGGGCAATGAGGTTAGCATTACAGAAAAAGGAAACAGGTTTTTGGGGGTGCTTAAAGACAATTATATGACCCAAATTATTGAGGAACCAACCAGGAGAGGGGCAATACTGGATTTGGTAATATCAACCAATTAAGAAGTAATCGCAAGCCAGTCACTTCAAAAAGTCCCCTAGGAGGGATGAAACGTCGTGTTTATGGGCTGAAATAAATTGTTTTTTCTTATAAAATCCGAAGTTGCCCTGGATCTCTCTTCTTTTGCTCAACATTGGATGTCCCAGGTATATATCCCTGAACCAGGAGCACCGGTAGTATCATTTATTTATTCAATTTTGTATTGGTGTGCAGCTCTACATGTTTCTTTTTTTTATGAAGGATAGATCTTGCCAAAGTAACCTTATTTGTTTCTTTGAGGAGGTAAGTAGGTATTAAGACCAGGGTAATGCAGTTGACGTGGTCTACTTAGATTTTGTAAAGGCTTTTGATACGGTTTCACACAAGAGGTTGGTGTACAAAATAAAGAAAATTGGACTCAGTAAAAATATATGCAATTGGATTGAAAACTGGTTGAAGGACAGACAACAGAGGGTTGTCATACTGTACAGTAAATTGAACGTTTTCAGGTTGGGCTATGGTTGTGAGTGGAGTACCTCAGGGATCGGTACTGGGACCCGTGCTTTTTAACTTGTTTATTAATAACCTTGATGTTGGCATCGAGAGCAAAGTCTCCATCTTTGCTGATGATACTAAATTGTGTAAGGTAATAGAATCAGAGCAGGATGTAATTTCTCTCCAGAAAGACTTTGACAGACTGGAAACTTGGGTAGGTAAATAGCAGATGATGTTTAATACAGATAAATGTAAGGTTATGCATTTGGGAAGCAAGAATAAACAGGAGACTTACAAATTAAATGGAGATATATTGGGAGAATCCTTGATGGAGAAGGATTTAGGAGTGCTTGTAAACAGCAGGCTTAGCAATAGTGCCCAAAGTAATGCAGTAACTGCAAAGGCAAACAAGATCTCATCTTGCATTAAATGGGCAATGGATGGAAGGGAAGTAAAATGTATTATGCCCCTTTACAAAGCATTAGTAAGACCACACCATGAATATGGAGCACAATTTTGGGCACCACTCCTTAGAAAAGAAATTTTGGAACTAGAGAGAGTGTAGAGAAGAGCCACCAAATTAATAAAGGGGATGGAAAATCTAACTTACGAGGAGAGGCTAGCTAAATTAGATTTATTTACATTAGAAAAGAGGCATCTAAGAGGGGATATGATAACTATAGACAAATATATTCGGGGACAGTACAAGGAGCTTACAAAATAACTTTTCATCCCAAGGGCAGTAACTCGGGGGCATCCCTTTAGGTTGGAGGAAAGGAAATTTCACCAGCAACAAAGGAAAGGGTTCTTTACAGTAAGGGCAGTTACAATGTGGGATTCATTACCCATGGAGACTGTGATGGCAGATACCATAGATTTGTTCAAATAAAGTTTGAACATCTTTTTTAGAAGGGAAAGGTATACAGGGATATACCACATAAGTAAACATTGGAAGATGGTTGATCCAGGGATTAATCAGATTGCCAATTCTTGAAGTCAGGAAGGAATTTATTTTTCCCCTTATGAAACATCATTGGATGATATGACACTGGGGTTTTTGTTTGCCTTCCTCTAGATCAATAAGTAAGTATAGATATAGGATAAAGTATTTGTTGTCTAAACTTAACATAGGTTGAACTTGATGTATGTCTTTTTTCAACCTCATCTACTATGTAACTATGTAACTATGTAACTATGTAACTATGTAACTATGTACTCTGGGCAGGTCTTACCTCAGTATCATTGCTATGGGAGGGTCTTACCTCAGTATTATTGCTATGGGAGATCTTACCTCAGTATTATTACTCTGGGCAGGTCCTACCTCAGTCTCATTGCTATGAGAAGGGTTATGTGGGGGGAGCACTTGGGGGATCAGCAGTTTTCAGAGCTGATGTTCAGTTACTCACCTTAAGCTGATGCTGGTACTTTTGATTTTCATCCTTGAAGGAACGTCCTAAAAATACTTTCAGTGCCGCCTCCTCACACTCCCTGTGCAGATACAGGAACTCTTCCTGTGTCTCTGTGGGGAATTTGGTCACTCGTTGGCCCATCTCAGCCTCATATTTGGACAATGCGTCCCCCACGGCTCCGGTATTCTCAATCTCTGCCAAAGCCAGCACCGCGTTCTCCATGCAGGGAACGGAGCCGCTCCGAATCGCCTCCACGTATGTGACTGCGAGATGCCCCAGAACTGGGATATACGAACAGTGGGAACAGAAGGGAGCACATATATTAAATAAAAGCACTCTAATGTGGGCTACATTAATATCCCTAATAGTGAGTAAAAACACAATGATACACACAAACACACACACACACGCACGCTCGCACACATACACACACACACGCACACAAACGCACACTGTTCAGAAATATTTAAAGAACATACAAAGATACTGATGTTATATACAGCTTGATGACATCACTAATAAAGAAGTATGTGACTATGAGGAATAATTAGTTACGGAAGAAAATAACCAGATAGAAAGAGATAAGGATGATTATTTGTACAACATGATAAACACCTGGAATCTCCATAAATCCCCATTTCCCAAATACAACTAAGGACAGGGTACTGTAGACACCTTTATCATTAAACACGCTGGTATGGGAGGGGGTATTATAGTCCAGGACAGGTGTATGTGTATGGGTGAAGTAAATACATTGCTAATATCCTACACTAAACCCTCTAAGAATCCCAATAAAGAGTTTCAAATACTCCTGGATTTTTTTTTCTCATGGGGCCATCTCAAATCATTACTGATGTCAAATATAAGTTTCTATTTTTCAATCTCCCAGAAAAGCCTATTTTTTATCGTTCACGGAACATCCGTAAGTGTTTGACAAACCCGTCAGGCAGACCCATCATCCCCAGGATGGGTCAATGAGCTCCAACCTATACCAGTATGTTGATAGTTATCTTCCGTCATAAAGCATCGCTCTCTGAGATCCCATATTACGGTTACCCGGCACGTTATCAGCTCCATATCAGGGATAACGTGTAAGAGGACCTATCTCTGGGCCACGGGCGACGTTCAGTCGCTTTACACGTCTATTGCACATGTTAAGGGTCTTGTAGTTCTCAAACGCCTTTTGAACAAGGAGTTTGCCATGTCTTTTTCATCAGCAATTTATCATATCTGCGATCGGTTTATATGAACACACAATCATTTTTTATTTGATCAACAGTTTTATTTACAGATCTGTCGAACGGCCATGGGTGCAAGGTTCGTCACCGGCTATACTAATCTATTAATGGTTTAATGGGAGGAGAGCCAGGTCTGGACTAGTAACCCACGGGGGGCGGGCCCTGTATACTATGGCCGTTTCATAGACGACATACTTATTATTTGTGATAGTCTGGTTGGGAATATTTTGTATTTATTTTTACATTTCAATTCCACGACATTACACATAAATGTATACTGTGAGCTATACAATTATAATCTTATCCACCTACCACATGGTGCGATAAGGAAAGAGTGACACTGTCCCTGATCTGCCTGGCAACACATTACAGGAGATTTTAGTAAAACAACAAGGGAACTACGGGGAAGAGTTCTAGAACATGTCAATGAATATCATAATGGTGACATCAGCACGCTCTCGTTTATGGGCATCTATCATTTGAAGGGCACAATGAGGGGAGGAGATACTGACAAAAAACTACTCTACGTAGAAGCAGAGTAGATAGATATATAAACTTAAAACCTGGAGCCCAATTCGTACCAATGAGGTCTTCACTTCACTGATTAAAACATTATGAAACAAGAACCATCAATGACTACAAATTACTAAACAGAACAGTAGTTACAGATTGCCACTAATGTTCTATTATCACCATCATAGCTCCAATTCTGGTACCTCTTGGTGTTTCAACCAAAGCTAAACATGTATATCATGTTTATCTGGGCAAGCTACCCAGCTACCTGAACAAGCTCCTCACCCCTACCACACGCAGCACTTATCCACTGAGATCTGACTCCAAAAGACTGTTCATGGTCCCAAGGCTCAGCAAAGTATCCGGACGTTCCTCCTTCTCCTACCGTGCACCCCAAAACTGGAACAACCTACCGGAGACTCTCACATCCACCACCAGTTTAAGTTCTTTCAAATCTAAAGCTGTCTCACATTTTAATCTGGTCTGTAACAGTTTCATACGCCTATAATATATATTTTCTTTAACTGTGCATGCAATGTCTTGTATATAATGTATACCCTGTCCATTTATGCAACTGTATTTGTAACCATGTATTATTTGTCTTAACTCCTATGCCCAGGACATACTTGAAAACGAGAGGTAACTCTCACTGTATTACTTCATGGTAAAATATTTTATAAATAAATAAATAAATATCAGCGGTGCGCAAACTGGGGGTGCAAGGGGGGGGCCGCGGCGGTTACAGAGGCCCTGCGCTGAGAGCGCGAGGCCTCTGTAAATTTACATACCAGCTTCAGTCCACGCGTCTCCGTGGCAATGCGGTGTCAAATGACGTCCATTACCATGGAGACGTAACGTCACATGACGCCGCGGGTCACATGACCCTGCAGCGTCATTTGACGCTTCATTGATTAATGTGCCTTCTCTAGGGAATGTCAGTGAGGAGTCAGAGCAGACTAGCACTTACTGCAGGCCCCTGTTACTAGCTGCCATTAACCCCTTGGCATCATCCTTATGCACTAGGACAGCCAAAGTGACTATACCTTCCATGGTGTTTGCAGCACGAGCCACATTAACTGTCCTGGAACAGGATTGTTTCTTTTTCTGTTCCCCCTTGCATCTGTCTGACTGCCAGTTCTCCTTCATTTTAGTTGCATGTTTTCCTTGCTCTGTAACTCCCAGTGAAGCTGGAAACTGCTACATTACTGACACATTATCCTCCACACAGCCAGTAGTTGGCTGCCCTGGCAAACTCCCAATCCTCCTAGCTGAGGTTGGGTCAACACAACTCCCCTGTCTTTGCTCACAGTTAGTTTGGTCCTGAGACTGTTCCTGACTCACAGGAATACCACACTTCCTTTCTCTATTTGCAGCATGAGTGGTTATACCTTTCTTCCCTCCACTCCCTTGCAAGGCAATCCCTTTTGACCTTCCCCCAGACCAATGCACCTACACCTAGAGAAGCACTCCTTCACCACACAATACCATCTACAAGCACCTTGTATTTTATTGACTTCACCAATAAAGTTAAGAAAATATAAAAGGACTTGGTATGCTTTCAAAAGGGGACAAGTTCAGCTATCTGGCTTCATTCATATCCTACATACTGTATACACAATATATTAACCCTATCCCTATTGAGGGATCATGCTCACTATATACTACACCCTCCCCCTCCCCACATGTCCAGTGGGATTTTTAGCTATTTGTTTTGGTGATATCTGTTTTAACTTAATATAATTCAATGTTAAGTTTTATTTAAGTGGTGAGCACAAGTGAAGTGTGTTTTGGATTCAGGTGTGTTTTGAGTTTTGATTTTTCCTACGTCAGGGACCTCTCTGAGACAGGACCTATGAGACGGTAACGTATTGTAAAGGAATTTCTGCGTGTTTTGATCATTTTATTTTTAGAAACTGTTCTGCATTTATTGTAAATGTATCTTCTTGTAATAATATTTTCTGTAACCTAAGCACTTTATTTAATATATATTACAATAAAGCTTTAATAAGTGATGTTTTGGGCTCTGAATGGACTGTTGCACATTTTATAGAGATTATATACATTTTCGGACACATTTTGCTACAACAGATTTTTGTGTGTCAATTGCATAGTTTTTTCTATAATAAACATGGACCTGAGACCCTGGTTGATATAAATTAGTTATACATTTTGCATATTTCTTGGGTGGTGGCCACGGATAGACATGATTGTAATCTAGTAATATAAACGCATCTAAAGTACCTTGCGGAGGAGAAGGGCGAGTTAGATAGAGTAGCCGTGTGTATTAACCCTGGTTGTATATCTAAGTCACATGCTCACCTGTGTGCTGTTTGTGACAGGTGCTATATGGGGACGGATTGAGGGGAGATTGTGAACTTGAGGGTCTTTAGAGAAGGTATAAAGTGGGTAAGCTTGAGAGCTTTATATTCAGCCTTTTCCTGTATGTACGTAAGTCACATGCTCACAGGTTGTGTTACAAGGACATAATATTGTTGAAATCTGTGGACTATAGGCAGAAGAATCTCGAGATGATAAACTGGACATTTTTTAATTTAACTCTCAAAAAAAACATTAATACTGAAATTATAATTTACACTGCAATTTCTCACAGGAACAGGAAAGGGTTAAACAAGGGATTCTTCATTGAAGAAAGGAGAATGGTTTTCTATAATGTACATTGCCTCTTTGCACTCACGTTTCCCACTGATCAGGTGTCCGCCTGCGAGCGTTTTCACTCGGCCGTTCTTGAACATGTAAGTACAGAACCTCTGAGTCTGTTCCACAAACTCCTCCTCCAGCTCAGACTCCGGCAGCTCCTCCAGGCGCTGGAGCCTTCTCTTAGAGGCCGGCCGGTCAAACACAAAGCACTTGTGTGAGTGGAAGAAGCTTATGATGCACTCCCGGGGCAGGTTGTAATCCTTAATAACTTTACTGACACCTGGGACAGAGAAACAGAGAACATATATTCTCCTAAAATTAATAAGTAATTAGAAAATATTTTGATGGATCCTGTCACTGTGTGTGCTGCAGTAATGCATCCTTACATGGATCCTGTCACAGTGTGTGTGCTGCGGTAATGCATCCTTACATGGATCCTGTCACAGTGTGTGCTGCAGTAATGCATCCTTACATGGATCCTGTCACAGTGTGTGTGTGCTGCAGTAATGCATCCTTACATGGATCCTGTCACAGTGTGTGTGCTGCAGTAATGCATCCTTACATGGATCCTGTCACAGTGTGTGTGTGCTGCAGTAATGCATCCTTACATGGATCCTGTCACAGTGTGTGTGTTGCAGTAATGCATCCTTACATGGATCCTGTCACAGTGTGTGTGCTGCAGTAATGCATCCTTACATGGATCCTGTCACAGTGTGTGTGCTGCAGTAATGCATCCTTACATGGATCCTGTCACAGTGTGTGTGCTGCAGTAATGCATCCTTACATGGATCCTGTCACAGTGTGTGTGTGCTGCAGTAATGCATCCTTACATGGATCCTGTTACAGTGTGTGTGTGCTGCAGTAATGCATCCTTACATGGATCCTGTCACAGTGTGTGTGCTGCAGTAATGCATCCTTACATGGATCCTGTCACAGTGTGTGTGTTGCAGTAATGCATCCTTACATGGATCCTGTCACAGTGTGTGTGCTGCAGAAATGCATCCTTACATGGATCCTGTCACAGTGTGTGTGCTGCAGTAATGCATCCTTACATGGATCCTGTCACAGTGTGTGTGCTGCAGTAATGCATCCTTACATGGATCCTGTCACAGTGTGTGTGCTGCAGTAATGCATCCTTACATGGATCCTGTCACAGTGTGTGTGCTGCAGTAATGCATCCTTACATGGATCCTGTCACAGTGTGTGTGCTGCAGTAATGCATCCTTACATGGATCCTGTCACAGTGTGCTGCAGTAATATATCTGTAACCATGCTGTAAAATGGTTGCAGTCATCTCTCCTGCTGACAGTAAGGCCTGGTAAGTTATGGGCATGCCAGCAGTAATTATGGAGGTTTGCCCTCACACCCTGGTGAGGTGCCCTATGTATGGATGGGAGTGGTCACAGGCTCTGACTCCATGGTTAGTGATGTCAGAGTTGTGCCAGCCCCCAGAAAATACATAAGGCACAGCACTGATTCAAAGTTAGGGGTTGCCAAGTGATTAGGAGCAGGAGGAGTAGTTTGCTAAGTGTTATGTTATAGTAGCTGAATAATGAGACTGTGACCAGGGACCTGGCACAGAATAGATATCCCTGCGGGGATAGGGAATCCCTAATTCAGGAGGACGATACCTTTCAAAGGGAAGTACGGTGAACAATGGAGGGCTGAATACACCCCATTGTGGAGGGCAGCTGGCCCACCGTACGAATAAAGATGATCCTGATTAAAGACACTCTCGTGTGCAAGTGTGGAGTCATTGCACAGAAAGAAGCACCACAGAGGAGTTCCTCATCAGAATCATCCCCAAGCAGATGCTGGGATCCTGATGAGGTTGAGGCGCTGCACTGGATATAGGTAGGACTCATGCACACTACCTCAGCTGCCTGTCTGGGTTGGCAAATCCCAACACACCATCATGCGGGAGACTCAGGAGTCCTGTTGCCAACAGGTGCACCACCAGACACTACCATGTAGTGGGGACTGGTTAGACCACAGGGGCCAATATGAGATTGGGTGGGTCAGGCCAGTTCAGAAAACCCGTTACATATCCTTACATGGATCCTGTCACAGTATGTGCTGCAGTAATGCATCCTTACATCGATCCTGTCACAGTGTGTGCTGCAGTAATGCATCCTTACATGGATCCTATCACAGTGTGTGTGCTGCAGTAATGCATCCTTACATGGATCCCGTCACAGTGTGTGCTGCAGTAATGCATCCTTACATGGATCCTGTCACAGTGCGTGCTGCAGTAATGCATCCTTACATGGATCCTATCACAGATTGTGTGCTGCAGTAATATATCCTTACATGGATCCCGTCACAGTGTGTGCTGCAGTAATGCATCCTTACATGGATCATGTCACAGTGTGTGCTGCAGTAATGCATCCTTACATGGATCCTGTCACAGTGTGTGCTGCAGTAATGCATCCTTACATGGATCCTCTCACAGTGTGTGTGCTGCAGTAATGTATCCTAACATGGATCCTGTCACACTGTGTGCTGCAGTAATGCATCCTTACATGGATCATGTCACAGTGTGTGTGCTGCTGTAATGCAGCCTTACATGGATCCTGTCACTATGTGCTGCAGTAATGCATCCTTACATGGATCCTGTCACAGTGTGAGCTGCAGTAATGCATCCTTACATGGATCCTGTCACAGTGTGTGTGCTGCGGTAATGCATCCTTACATGGATCCTGTCACAGTGTGTGTGCTGCAGTAATGCATCCTTACATGGATCCTGTCACAGTGTGTGCTGCAGTAATGCATCTTTACATGGATCCTGTCAGTTTGTGTGTGCTGCGGTAATGCATCCTAACATGGATCCTGTCACAGTGTGCTGCAGTAATGTATCCTTACATGGATCCTGTCACAGTGTGTGCTGCAGTAATACATCCTTACATGGATCCCGTCACAGTGTGTGCTGCAGTAATGCATCCTTACATGGATCCTGTCACCGTGTGTGCTGCAGTAATGCATCCTTACATGGATCCTGTCACAGTGTGTGCTGCAGTAATGCATCCTTACGTGGATCCTGTCACCATGTGTGCTGCAGTAATGCATCCTTACATGGATCCTGTCACAGTGTGTGTGCTGCGGTAATGCATCCTTACATGGATCCTGTCACAGTGTGTTCTGCGGTAATGCATCCTTAAATGAATCCTGTCACAGTGTGTGTGCTGCAGTAATGCATCCTTACATGGATCCTGTCACAGTGTGTGCTGCACTAATGCATCCTTACATGGATCCTGTCACAGTATGTGCTGCAGTAATGCACCCTTACATGGATCCTGTCACAGTGTGTGTGCTGCAGTAATGCATCCTTACATGGATCCTGTCACAGTGTGTGCTGCAGTAATGCATCCTTACATGGATCCTGTCACCGTGTGTGTGCTGCGGTAATGCATCCTTACATGGATCCTGTCACAGTGTGTGCGCTGCAGTAATGCATCCTTACATGGATCCTGTCACAGTGTGTGCTGCAGTAATGCATCCTTACATGGATCCTGTCACTGTGTGTGTGCTGCAGTAATGCATCCTTACATGAATCCTGTCACAGTGTGTGTGCTGCAGTAATGCATCCTTACATGGATCCTGTCACAGTGTGTGTGCTGCAGTAATGCATCCTTACATGGATCGTGTCACAGTGTGTGCTGCAGTAATGCATCCTTACATGGATCCTGTCACAGTGTGTGTGCTGCGGTAATGCATCCTTACATGGATCCCGTCACAGTGTGTGCTGCAGTAATGCATCCTTACATGGATACTGTCACAGTGTGCTGCAGTAATGCATCCTTACATGGATCCTGTCACCGTGTGTGCTGCAGTAATGCATCCTTACATGGATCCCGTCACAGTGTGTGCTGCAGTAATGCATCCTTACATGGATCCTGTCACAGTGTGCTGCAGTAATGCATCCTTACATGGATCCTGTCACAGTGTGTGCTGCAGTAATGCATCCTTACATGGATCCTGTCACAGTGTGTGCTGCAGTAATGCATCCTTACATGGATTCTGTCACAGTGTGTGCTGCAGTAATGCATCCTTACATGGATCCTGTCACAGTGTGTGTGCTGCAGTAATGCATCCTTACATGGATACTGTCACTGTGTGTGCTGCAGTAATGCATCCTTACATGGACCCTGTCACAGTGTTTGCTGCAGTAATGTATCCTTACATGGATCCTGTCAAAGTGTGTGTGCTGCAGTAATTTATCCTTACATGGATCCTGTCACAGTGTGGGCTGCAGTAATGCGTCCTTACATGGATCCTGTCACAGTGTGTGCAGCAGTAATGCATCATTACATGGATCCTGTCACACTGTGTGCTGCAGTAATGCATCCTTACATGGATCCTGTCACAGTGTGTGCTGCAGTAATGCATCCTTACATGGATCCTGTCACAGTGTGCGCGCTGCAGTAATGCATCCTTACATGGATCCTGTCACAGTGTGTGCTGCAGTAATGCATCCTTACATGGATCCTGTCACAGTGTGTGTACTGCAGTAATGCATCCTTACATGGATCCTGTAACAGTGTGTGTGCTGCAGTAATGCATCCTTACATGGATCCTGTCACAGTGTATGTGCTGGAGTAATGCATCCTTACATGGATCCTTTCACTGTGTGTGATGCAGTAATGCATCCTTACATGGATCCTGTCACAGTGTGTGCTGCAGTAATGCATCCTTACATGGATCCTGTCACAGTGTGTGCTGCAGTAATGCATCCATACATGGATCCCGTCACAGTGTGTGCTGCAGTAATGCATCCTTACATGGATCCTGTCACAGTGTGCTGCAGTAATGCATTCTTACATGGATCCTGTCATAGTGTGTGCTGCAGTAATGCATCCTTACATGGATCCTGTCACAGTGTGTGCTGCAGTAATGCATCCTTACATGGATTCTGTCACAGTGTGTGCTGCAGTAATGCATCCTTACATGGATCCTGTCACAGTGTGTGTGCTGCAGTAATGCATCCTTACATGGATCCTGTCACTGTGTGTGCTGCAGTAATGCATCCTTACATGGATCCTGTCACAGTATGTGCTGCAGTAATGCATCCTTACATGGATCCTGTCACAGTATGTGCTGCAGTAATGCATCCTTACATGGATCCTATTACAGTGTGTGCTGCAGTAATGCATCCTTACATGGATCCTGTCACCGTGTGTGCTGCAGTAATGCATCCTTACATGGATCATGTCACAGTGTGTGTACTGCAGTAATGCATCCTTACATCGATCCTGTCACAGTGTGTGCTGCAGTAATGCATCCTTACATGGATCCTATCACAGTGTGTGTGCTGCAGTAATATATCCTTACATGGATCCCGTCAAAGTGTGTGCTGCAGTAATGCATCCTTACATGGATCCTGTCACAGTGCGTGCTGCAGTAATGCATCCTTACATGAATCCTATCACAGATTGTGTGCTGCAGTAATATATCCTTACATGGATCCCGTCACAGTGTGTGCTGCAGTAATGCATCCTTACATGGATCATGTCACAGTGTGTGCTGCAGTAATGCATCCTTACATGGATCCTGTCACAGTGTGTGCTGCAGTAATGCATCCGTACATGGATCCTGTCACAGTGTGTGTGCTGCAGTAATGTATCCTTACATGGATCCCGTCACAGTGTGTGCTGCAGTAATGCATCCTTACATGGATCCTGTCACACTGTGTGCTGCAGTAATGCATTATTACATGGATCCTGTCACAGTGTGAGCTGCAGTAATGCATCCTTACATGGATCCTGTCACAGTGTGTGTGCTGCGGTAATGCATCCTTACATGGATCCTGTCACAGTGTGCTGCAGTAATGTATCCTTACATGGATCCTGTCACAGTGTGTGTGCTGCAGTAATACATCCTTACATGGATCCTGTCAGTGTGTGCTGCTGTAATGCATCCTTACATGGATCCTGTCACAGTGTGTGTGCTGCAGTAATGCATCCTTACATGGATCCTGTCACCGTGTGTGCTGCAGTAATGCATCCTTACATGGATCCTGTCACAGTGTGTGCTGCAGTAATGCATCCTTACGTGGATCCTGTCACCGTGTGTGCTGCAGTAATGCATCCTTACATGGATCCTGTCACCGTGTGTGTGCTGCAGTAATGCACCCTTACATGGATCCTGTCACAGTGTGTGTGCTGCAGTAATACATTCTTACATGGATCCTGTCACAGTGTGTGCTGCAGTAATGCATCCTTACATGGATCCTGTCACAGTGTGTGCTGCAGTAATGCATCCTTACATGGATCCTGTCACCGTGTGTGTGCTGCAGTAATGCATCCTTACATGGATCATGTCACAGTGTGTGCGCTGCAGTAATACATTCTTACATGGATCCTGTCACAGTGTGTGCTGCAGTAATGCATCCTTACATGGATCCTGTCACAGTGTGTGCTGCAGTAATGCATCCTTACATTGATCCAGTCACAGTGTGTTCTGCGGTAATGCATCCTTACATGAATCCTGTCACAGTGTGTGTGCTGCGGTAATGCATCCTTACATGGATCCTGTCACAGTGTGTTCTGCGGTAATGCATCCTTACATGAATCCTGTCACAGTGTGTGTGCTGCAGTAATGCATCCTTACATGGATCCTGTCACAGTGTGTGCTGCAGTAATGCATCCTTATATGGATCCTGTCACAGTGTGTGCTGCAGTAATGCACCCTTACATGGATCCTGTCACAGTGTGTGTGCTGCAGTAATGCATCCTTACATGGATCCTGTCACCGTGTGTGCTGCAGTAATGCATCCTTACATGGAACCTGTCACAGTGTGTGTGCTGCGGTAATGCATCCTTACATGGATCCTGTCACAGTGTGTGTGCTGCAGTAATGCATCCTTACATGGATCCTGTCACAGTGTGTGTGCTGCAGTAATGCATCCTTACATGGATCGTGTCACAGTGTGTGCTGCAGTAATGCATCCTTACATGGATCCTGTCACAGTGTGTGTGTGCTGCGGTAATGCATCCTTACATGGATCCCGTCACAGTGTGTGCTGCAGTAATGCATCCTTACATGGATCCTGTCACAGTGTGCTGCAGTAATGCATCCTTACATGGATCCTGTCACAGTGTGTGCTGCAGTAATGCATCCTTACATGGATCCTGTCACAGTGTGCTCCAGTAATGCATCCTTACATGGATCCTGTCACAGTGTGTGCTGAAGTAATGCATCCTTACATGGATCCTGTCACAGTGTGTGCTGCAGTAATGCATCCTTACATGGATTCTGTCACAGTGTGTGCTGCAGTAATGCATCCTTACATGGATCCTGTCACAGTGTGTGTGCTGCAGTAATGCATCCTTACATGGATCCTGTCACTGTGTGTGCTCCAGTAATGCATCCTTACATGGTTCCTGTCACAGTGTGTGCTGCAGTAATGCATCCTTACATGGATTCTGTCACAGTGTGTGCTGCAGTAATGCATCCTTACATGGATCCTGTCAAAGTGTGTGTGCTGCAGTAATTTATCCTTACATGGATCCTGTCACAGTGTGGGCTGCAGTAATGCGTCCTTACATGGATCCTGTCACCGTGTGTGCTGCAGTAATGCATCATTACATGGATCCTGTCACACTGTGTGCTGCAGTAATGCATCCTTACATGGATCCTGTCACAGTGTGTGCTGCAGTAATGCATCCTTACATGGATCCTGTCACAGTGTGCGCGCTGCAGTAATGCATCCTTACATGGATCCTGTCACAGTGTGTGCTGCAGTAATGCATCCTTACATGGATCTTGTCACAGTGTGTGTACTGCAGTAATGCATCCTTACATGGATCCTGTAACAGTGTGTGTGCTGCAGTAATGCATCCTTACATGGATCCTGTCACAGTGTATGTGCTGGAGTAATGCATCCTTACATGGATCCTTTCACTGTGTGTGCTGCAGTAATGCATCCTTACATGGATCCTGTCACAGTGTGTGTACTGCAGTAATGCATCCTTACATGGATCCTGTAACAGTGTGTGTGCTGCAGTAATGCATCCTTACATGGATCCTGTCACAGTGTATGTGCTGGAGTAATGCATCCTTACATGGATCCTTTCACTGTGTGTGATGCAGTAATGCATCCTTACATGGATCCTGTCACAGTGTGTGCTGCAGTAATGCATCCTTACATGGATCCTGCCACAGTGTGTGCTGCAGTAATGCATCCATACATGGATCCCGTCACAGTGTGTGCTGCAGTAATGCATCCTTACATGGATCCTGTCACAGTGTGCTGCAGTAATGCATTCTTACATGGATCCTGTCATAGTGTGTGCTGCAGTAATGCATCCTTACATGGATCCTGTCACAGTGTGTGCTGCAGTAATGCATCCTTACATGGATTCTGTCACAGTGTGTGCTGCAGTAATGCATCCTTACATGGATTCTGTCACAGTGTGTGCTGCAGTAATGCATCCTTACATGGATCCTGTCACAGTGTGTGTGCTGCAGTAATGCATCCTTACATGGATCCTGTCACTGTGTGTGCTGCAGTAATGCATCCTTACATGGATCCTGTCACAGTATGTGCTGCAGTAATGCATCCTTACATGGATCCTGTCACCGTGTGTGCTGCAGTAATGCATCCTTACATGGATCATGTCACAGTGTGTGTACTGCAGTAATGCATCCTTACATCGATCCTGTCACAGTGTGTGCTGCAGTAATGCATCCTTACATGGATCCTATCACAGTGTGTGTGCTGCAGTAATATATCCTTACATGGATCCCGTCAAAGTGTGTGCTGCAGTAATGCATCCTTACATGGATCCTGTCACAGTGCGTGCTGCAGTAATGCATCCTTACATGAATCCTATCACAGATTGTGTGCTGCAGTAATATATCCTTACATGGATCCCGTCACAGTGTGTGCTGCAGTAATGCATCCTTACATGGATCATGTCACAGTGTGTGCTGCAGTAATGCATCCTTACATGGATCCTGTCACAGTGTGTGCTGCAGTAATGCATCCTTACATGGATCCTGTCACAGTGTGTGTGCTGCAGTAATGTATCCTTACATGGATCCCGTCACAGTGTGTGCTGCAGTAATGCATCCTTACATGGATCCTGTCACACTGTGTGCTGCAGTAATGCATTATTACATGGATCCTGTCACAGTGTGAGCTGCAGTAATGCATCCTTACATGGATCCTGTCACAGTGTGTGTGCTGCGGTAATGCATCCTTACATGGATCCTGTCACAGTGTGCTGCAGTAATGTATCCTTACATGGATCCTGTCACAGTGTGTGCTGCAGTAATACATCCTTACATGGATCCTGTCAGTGTGTGCTGCTGTAATGCATCCTTACATGGATCCTGTCACAGTGTGTGTGCTGCAGTAATGCATCCTTACATGGATCCTGTCACCGTGTGTGCTGCAGTAATGCATCCTTACATGGATCCTGTCACAGTGTGTGCTGCAGTAATGCATCCTTACGTGGATCCTGTCACCGTGTGTGCTGCAGTAATGCATCCTTACATGGATCCTGTCACCGTGTGTGTGCTGCAGTAATGCACCCTTACATGGATCCTGTCACAGTGTGTGCTGCAGTAATACATTCTTACATGGATCCTGTCACAGTGTGTGCTGCAGTAATGCATCCTTACATGGATCCTGTCACAGTGTGTGCTGCAGTAATGCATCCTTACATTGATCCAGTCACAGTGTGTGCTGCTGTAATGCATCCTTACATGGATCCTGTCACAGTGTGTGTGCTGCGGTAATGCATCCTTAATTGGATCCTGTCACAGTGTGTGTGCTGCAGTAATGCATCCTTACATGGATCCTGTCACAGTGTGTTCTGCGGTAATGCATCCTTACATGAATCCTGTCACAGTGTGTGTGCTGCAGTAATGCATCCTTACATGGATCCTGTCACAGTGTGTGCTGCAGTAATGCATCCTTATATGGATCCTGTCACAGTGTGTGCTGCAGTAATGCACCCTTACATGGATCCTGTCACAGTGTGTGTGCTGCAGTAATGCATCCTTACATGGATCCTGTCACAGTGTGTGCTGCAGTAATGCATCCTTACATGGAACCTGTCACAGTGTGTGTGCTGCGGTAATGCATCCTTACATGGATCCTGTCACAGTGTGTGTGCTGCAGTAATGCATCCTTACATGGATCCTGTCACAGTGTGTGTGCTGCAGTAATGCATCCTTACATGGATCGTGTCACAATGTGTGCTGCAGTAATGCATCCTTACATGGATCCTGTCACAGTGTGTGTGTGCTGCGGTAATGCATCCTTACATGGATCCCGTCACAGTGTGTGCTGCAGTAATGCATCCTTACATGGATCCTGTCACAGTGTGCTGCAGTAATGCATCCTTACATGGATCCTGTCACAGTGTGTGCTGCAGTAATGCATCCTTACATGGATCCTGTCACAGTGTGCTCCAGTAATGCATCCTTACATGGATCCTGTCACAGTGTGTGCTGAAGTAATGCATCCTTACATGGATCCTGTCACAGTGTGTGCTGCAGTAATGCATCCTTACATGGATTCTGTCACAGTGTGTGCTGCAGTAATGCATCCTTACATGGATCCTGTCACAGTGTGTGTGCTGCAGTAATGCATCCTTACATGGATCCTGTCACTGTGTGTGCTCCAGTAATGCATCCTTACATGGATCCTGTCACAGTGTGTGCTGCAGTAATGCATCCTTACATGGATTCTGTCACAGTGTGTGCTGCAGTAATGCATCCTTACATGGATCCTGTCAAAGTGTGTGTGCTGCAGTAATTTATCCTTACATGGATCCTGTCACAGTGTGGGCTGCAGTAATGCGTCCTTACATGGATCCTGTCACCGTGTGTGCTGCAGTAATGCATCATTACATGGATCCTGTCACACTGTGTGCTGCAGTAATGCATCCTTACATGGATCCTGTCACAGTGTGTGCTGCAGTAATGCATCCTTACATGGATCCTGTCACAGTGTGCGCGCTGCAGTAATGCATCCTTACATGGATCCTGTCACAGTGTGTGCTGCAGTAATGCATCCTTACATGGATCTTGTCACAGTGTGTGTACTGCAGTAATGCATCCTTACATGGATCCTGTAACAGTGTGTGTGCTGCAGTAATGCATCCTTACATGGATCCTGTCACAGTGTATGTGCTGGAGTAATGCATCCTTACATGGATCCTTTCACTGTGTGTGATGCAGTAATGCATCCTTACATGGATCCTGTCACAGTGTGTGCTGCAGTAATGCATCCTTACATGGATCCTGTCACAGTGTGTGCTGCAGTAATGCATCCATACATGGATCCCGTCACAGTGTGTGCTGCTGTAATGCATCCTTACATGGATCCTGTCAGTGTGCTGCAGTAATGCATCCTTACATGGATCCTGTCACAGTGTGTGCTGCAGTAATGCATCCGTACATGGATCCTGTCACAGTGTGTGCTGCAGTAATGCATCCTTACATGGATCCTGTCACTGTGTGTGCTGCAGTAATGCATCCTTACATGGATCATGTCACAGTGTGTGCTGCAGTAATGCATCCTTACATGGATTCTGTCACAGTGTGTGCTGCAGTAATGCATCCTTACATGGATCCTGTCACAGTGTCTGTGCTGCAGTAATTTATCCTTACATGGATACTGTCACAGTGTGTGCTGCAGTAATGCGTCCTTACATGGATCCTGTCACAGTGTGTGCTTCAGTAATGCATCATTACATGGATCCTGTCACACTGTGTGCTGCAGTAATGCATCCTTACATGGACCCTGTCACAGTGTGTGTGCTGCAGTAATGCATCCTTACATGGATGATGTCACAGTGTGTGCTGCAGTAATGCATCCTTACATGGATCCTGTCACAGAGTGTGTTTTGCAGTAATGCATCCTTACATGGATCCTGTAACAGTGTGTGTGCTGCAGTAATGCATCCTTACATGGATCCTGTCACAGTGTATGTGCTGGAGTAATGCATCCTTACATGGATCCTATCACTGTGTGTGCTGCAGTAATGCATCCTTACATGGATCCTGTCACAGTGTGTGCCGCAGTAATGCATCCTTACATGGATCCTGTCACAGTGTGTGTACTGCAGTAATGCATCCTTACATGGATCCTGTAACAGTGTGTGTGCTGCAGTAATGCATCCTTACATGGATCCTGTCACAGTGTATGTGCTGGAGTAATGCATCCTTACATGGATCCTATCACTGTGTGTGCTGCAGTAATGCATCCGTAAATGGATCCTGTCACAGTGTGTGCCGCAGTAATGCATCCTTACATGGATCCTGTCACAATGTGTGCTGCAGTAATGCATCCTTACAAGAATCATGTCACAGTGTGTGCTGCAGTAATGCATCCGTAAATGGATCCTGTCACAGTGTGTGCCGCAGTAATGCATCCTTACATGGATCCTGTCACAGTGTGTGTGCTGCAGTAATGCATCCTTACATGGATCCTGTCACAGTGTGTGTGCTGCAGTTATGCATCCTTACATGGATCCTGTCACAATGTGTGCTGCAGTAATGCATCCTTACATGGATCCTGTCACAGTGTGTGCCGCAGTAATGCATCCTTACATGGATCCTGTCACAATGTGTGCTGCAGTAATGCATCCTTACATGGATCCTGTCACAGTGTGTGTGCTGCAGTAATGCATCCTTACATGGATCCTGTCACAGTGTGTGCGCTGCAGTAATGCATCCATACATGGATCCCGTCACAGTGTGTGCTGCTGTAATGCATCCTTACATGGATCCTGTCAGTGTGCTGCAGTAATGCATCCTTACATGGATCCTGTCACAGTGTGTGCTGCAGTAATGCATCCTTACATGGATCCTGTCACAGTGTGTGCTGCAGTAATGCATCCTTACATGGATTCTGTCACAGTGTGTGCTGCAGTAATGCATCCTTACATGTATCCTGTCACAGTGTGTGTGCTGCAGTAATGCATCCTTACATGGATCCTGTCACTGTGTGTGCTGCAGTAATGCATCCTTACATGGATCATGTCACAGTGTGTGCTGCAGTAATGCATCCTTACATGGATTCTGTCACAGTGTGTGCTGCAGTAATGCATCCTTACATGGATCCTGTCACAGTGTCTGTGCTGCAGTAATTTATCCTTACATGGATACTGTCACAGTGTGTGCTGCAGTAATGCGTCCTTACATGGATCCTGTCACAGTGTGTGCTGCAGTAATGCATCATTACATGGATCCTGTCACACTGTGTGCTGCAGTAATGCATCCTTACATGGACCCTGTCACAGTGTGTGTGCTGCAGTAATGCATCCTTACATGGATGATGTCACAGTGTGTGCTGCAGTAATGCATCCTTACATGGATCCTGTCACAGTGTGTGTGCTGCAGTAATGCATCCTTACATGGATCCTGTCACTGTGTGTGCTCCAGTAATGCATCCTTACATGGATCCTGTCACAGTGTGTGCTGCAGTAATGCATCCTTACATGGATTCTGTCACAGTGTGTGCTGCAGTAATGCATCCTTACATGGATCCTGTCAAAGTGTGTGTGCTGCAGTAATTTATCCTTACATGGATCCTGTCACAGTGTGGGCTGCAGTAATGCGTCCTTACATGGATCCTGTCACAGTGTGTGCTGCAGTAATGCAACCTTACATGGATCCTGTCACACTGTGTGCTGCAGTAATGCATCCTTACATGGATCCTGTCACAGTGTGTGCTGCAGTAATGCAACCTTACATGGATCCTTTCACAGTGTGTGCTGCAGTAATGCATCATTACATGGATCCTGTCACAGTGTGCGCGCTGCAGTAATGCATCCTTACATGGATCCTGTCACAGTGTGTGCTGCAGTAATGCATCCTTACATGGATCCTGTCACACTGTGTGCTGCAGTAATGCATCCTTACATGGATCCTGTCACAGTGTGTGCTGTAGTAATGCATCCTTACATGGATCCTTTCACTGTGTGTGATGCAGTAATGCATCCTTACATGGATCCTGTCACAGTGTGTGCCGCAGTAATGCATCCTTACATGGATCCTGTCACAATGTGTGCTGCAGTAATGCATCCTTACATGGATCCTGTCACAGTGTGTGTGCTGCAGTAATGCATCCTTACATGGATCCTGTCACAGTGTGTGCGCTGCAGTAATGCATCCATACATGGATCCCGTCACAGTGTGTGCTGCTGTAATGCATCCTTACATGGATCCTGTCAGTGTGCTGCAGTAATGCATCCTTACATGGATCCTGTCACAGTGTGTGCTGCAGTAATGCATCCTTACATGGATCCTGTCACAGTGTGTGCTGCAGTAATGCATCCTTACATGGATTCTGTCACAGTGTGTGCTGCAGTAATGCATCCTTACATGTATCCTGTCACAGTGTGTGTGCTGCAGTAATGCATCCTTACATGGATCCTGTCACTGTGTGTGCTGCAGTAATGCATCCTTACATGGATCATGTCACAGTGTGTGCTGCAGTAATGCATCCTTACATGGATTCTGTCACAGTGTGTGCTGCAGTAATGCATCCTTACATGGATCCTGTCACAGTGTCTGTGCTGCAGTAATTTATCCTTACATGGATACTGTCACAGTGTGTGCTGCAGTAATGCGTCCTTACATGGATCCTGTCACAGTGTGTGCTGCAGTAATGCATCATTACATGGATCCTGTCACACTGTGTGCTGCAGTAATGCATCCTTACATGGACCCTGTCACAGTGTGTGTGCTGCAGTAATGCATCCTTACATGGATGATGTCACAGTGTGTGCTGCAGTAATGCATCCTTACATGGATCCTGTCACAGTGTGTGTGCTGCAGTAATGCATCCTTACATGGATCCTGTCACTGTGTGTGCTCCAGTAATGCATCCTTACATGGATCCTGTCACAGTGTGTGCTGCAGTAATGCATCCTTACATGGATTCTGTCACAGTGTGTGCTGCAGTAATGCATCCTTACATGGATCCTGTCAAAGTGTGTGTGCTGCAGTAATTTATCCTTACATGGATCCTGTCACAGTGTGGGCTGCAGTAATGCGTCCTTACATGGATCCTGTCACAGTGTGTGCTGCAGTAATGCATCATTACATGGATCCTGTCACACTGTGTGCTGCAGTAATGCATCCTTACATGGATCCTGTCACAGTGTGTGCTGCAGTAATGCATCCTTACATGGATCCTGTCACAGTGTGTGCTGCAGTAATGCATCCTTACATGGATCCTGTCACAGTGTGCGCGCTGCAGTAATGCATCCTTACATGGATCCTGTCACAGTGTGTGCTGCAGTAATGCATCCTTACATGGATCTTGTCACAGTGTGTGTACTGCAGTAATGCATCCTTACATGGATCCTGTAACAGTGTGTGTGCTGCAGTAATGCATCCTTACATGGATCCTGTCACAGTGTATGTGCTGGAGTAATGCATCCTTACATGGATCCTTTCACTGTGTGTGATGCAGTAATGCATCCTTACATGGATCCTGTCACAGTGTGTGCTGCAGTAATGCATCCTTACATGGATCCTGTCACAGTGTGTGCTTCAGTAATGCATCCATACATGGATCCCGTCACAGTGTGTGCTGCTGTAATGCATCCTTACATGGATCCTGTCAGTGTGCTGCAGTAATGCATCCTTACATGGATCCTGTCACAGTGTGTGCTGCAGTAATGCATCCTTACATGGATCCTGTCACAGTGTGTGCTGCAGTAATGCATCCTTACATGGATTCTGTCACAGTGTGTGCTGCAGTAATGCATCCTTACATGTATCCTGTCACAGTGTGTGTGCTGCAGTAATGCATCCTTACATGGATCCTGTCACTGTGTGTGCTGCAGTAATGCATCCTTACATGGATCATGTCACAGTGTGTGCTGCAGTAATGCATCCTTATATGGATTCTGTCACAGTGTGTGCTGCAGTAATGCATCCTTACATGGATCCTGTCACAGTGTCTGTGCTGCAGTAATTTATCCTTACATGGATACTGTCACAGTGTGTGCTGCAGTAATGCGTCCTTACATGGATCCTGTCACAGTGTGTGCTGCAGTAATGCATCATTACATGGATCCTGTCACACTGTGTGCTGCAGTAATGCATCCTTACATGGACCCTGTCACAGTGTGTGTGCTGCAGTAATGCATCCTTACATGGATGATGTCACAGTGTGTGCTGCAGTAATGCATCCTTACATGGATCCTGTCACAGAGTGTGTTTTGCAGTAATGCATCCTTACATGGATCCTGTCACAGTGTGTGTACTGCAGTAATGCATCCTTACATGGATCCTGTAACAGTGTGTGTGCTGCAGTAATGCATCCTTACATGGATCCTGTCACAGTGTATGTGCTGGAGTAATGCATCCTTACATGGATCCTATCACTGTGTGTGCTGCAGTAATGCATCCTTACATGGATCCTGTCACAGTGTGTGCCGCAGTAATGCATTCTTACATGGATCCTGTCACAGTGTGTGTACTGCAGTAATGCATCCTTACATGGATCCTGTAACAGTGTGTGTGCTGCAGTAATGCATCCTTACATGGATCCTGTCACAGTGTATGTGCTGGAGTAATGCATCCTTACATGGATCCTATCACTGTGTGTGCTGCAGTAATGCATCCGTAAATGGATCCTGTCACAGTGTGTGCCGCAGTAATGCATCCTTACATGGATCCTGTCACAATGTGTGCTGCAGTAATGCATCCTTACAAGAATCATGTCACAGTGTGTGCTGCAGTAATGCATCCGTAAATGGATCCTGTCACAGTGTGTGCCGCAGTAATGCATCCTTACATGGATCCTGTCACAGTGTGTGTGCTGCAGTAATGCATCCTTACATGGATCCTGTCACAGTGTGTGTGCTGCAGTTATGCATCCTTACATGGATCCTGTCACAATGTGTGCTGCAGTAATGCATCCTTACATGGATCCTGTCACAGTGTGTGTGCTGCAGTAATGCATCCTTACATGGATCCTGTCACAGTGTGTGCGCTGCAGTAATGCATCCTTACATGGATCCTGTCACAGTGTGTACTGCAGTAATGCATCCTTACATGAATCCTGTCACTGTGAGTGTGCTGCAGTAATGCATCCTTACATGGATGAGCCCTATTAAGTTCTGTAACAGAGTTATGCGTTACCTTTTTTGTTTGGTTTGGTTACATTAAATTTCTATCTATTGCCTGTGTGAGTTCAATGTGTTTCTGCGTTACTCATTGGGGCCAGGTGCAGTGCCTCTGGACCATGCTGAGGTGGGGAAGGCCAAAGCCCTTGCTTGGGAGTATCAAACTCCAATATCAGAACATTGTCTTTTCCCTGACAGTAATTCAGGAGTGAGGCCTGTGTTTTAGCCCTGTCCGCTCGATTCCCATTGGATCGCTCCAATTTCCCATTCTCCCAAAGACTTGTCCCTAGGGATGTCCTGTCGCACTCTCACCACCCACAGCCCTGATTAGTTTGTCATGTCAAGCCCCCAAATCCTGATTGGCTCAATGGAGGACAAGTCTCCGCTGATTGGTCGGCACTCAGAACCTCGTCTTTCGTGATATTCAGTTGGACGTTGAGGTTCTATACAAGCCGATGCAGATCAGGGATCGATAGTTCAGAAGCTTATGTCTCTTCATCATATGGATCTACATGTATGTTGGTTCCGGGACAATTAGAGCACCCATTCTTCTTATATGATCCACAGTTCATGAATGGTCTCGGTGACTAGAGGCCAACTGGAAAAAATGAACTGTGGACCAGAGACAGTGATCCCTGGTTATTGTGAACAACGAATGGACGGATCGAGGAGGCATCCAGGACAACCAACTTCAGTATTTCCCTGCACCTAGTTTTTTGACAAAATCCCCTCCCCCCCTCGAGTTTGTGGTGAGTTTTTCTATGTTGCTCCGTGCCGTCAATGGCCCGGATAAACCTGCATTAATTAATTATCTTGTTCTGCCTGGTGTTTGCGATCCCGGGTAAAAGTCTGTTCTATCATTACAAATTATATTAAGAACAATCTACGTTAGGGCTGTTATATACAGCATGCGTCAATGCGAACGCGCGTACACTTGCTGCATGCTTTTCCTGTATATAGTGCCGGGAGCTGCAGGTTATGTGTGTACTGTATGTGTGTGTATGTGTATATGTGTGTGCGTGTGTGTGCGCGTGTATGAGTGAGCGAGTGTGTGTGTGTGCGTGGGTTGTGTGAGTAAAAGTAAGTCCTAAATAAGATTTTTTTAAAGAAAAAAAAACTTTAATCAATATTTTTTTTTACTTCTGCAATCACACACACACACACACACACACACACACACACACACACACACACACACACACACACACACACACACACACACACACACACACACACACACACACACACACACACACCGGTGCGAAAAGATGAATTTCCTCATCTTCGCCGCTGTCTGTCGCCTCCCCTCTCTCTGCCGTGCGCGCGGCCCTTCTATAGAAAAGGCTAAAAGTCCGCGCATGCGCACGGCGCAGCACACGCCCGGCACTATAGAACGTGCCTGATATAGAAAGCTTCTCATGTGGGAATAGAGAGCAGCAGGAGAACACTTAGCCCGTGTCAGTCAGTGTACGTCTGTAATCTGTGCACCTGGAGGGGCCGTACATGTCCCTGCACTGCTCTGTCCTAGAATATACAACAAGCGACAGAGAAGCCCAATGCAAAATTACACAGTAAAATACTTATATAATCTCTTGAAAAAGGGTAATTTAGTTTAACCCTTTGGCCAAAGCATTGTAAGCCTGCGAGCCACGAGAAGGCAGGGCCAGTTTGCAGGTCCTAAAACTACCAGCCACGCTCAATAGCTCTCCTTTTTGACACTTTTATACATATATTTTGTGGGGGCTCAGGGGTTCCTATAATGTGCTTGCTGGGGTTCTGTGTGTTGCTTGTTAACTTATTTTCAGCTGTCTCAGCAACTGGAGGTAAGTGGCACCTCCTTCCCAGGTTTTAAGCCCGCCCCTCCCCACTTCCCAAGTCAGCAGGTTCCTTTCATTTTACTGGACGTAGATCCAATGTTGCTCTTTCTCCCTCCTGTTAGAGGTAAATGAGAATCATAATCCTAATAGAGGTATATTAGTCTTTTATCTGGTAGTGTTAGGACCTGTGAACTGGGTCTGCCTTGTCGTGGCTCACAGGCTTACAATGCTTTGGCCAAAGGGTTAAACTAAATGACTCTTTTCCAAGAGAATATATAAGTATTTTACTGTGTATTTCTGTCATATTGGATGTTGCATTGGGCTTCTCTGTTGCTTGTTGTAGACATTTGCCATGCTCAATAGCTCTCCTTTTTGACACTTATATTATCAGTGGTCGACAAATCACCAAAAAATCTACTCGCCACACAAAAAAATCTACTCGCCACCTTGTACCAAACGTGTGCTGCTTGGGCCAAAAGGAGCTCGCCACGCTGTTAAATCCACTCGCCCGGGGCGAGCAAATGTATACACTGGCGACACACTTTATTCGAGCTCGGCTAGTCCCACGAATTCGGGTATACCCGGGTGTATTGAGGTTTGTGACTGTTTTCTGCCCGAGTGCATTGAGGTATTTTCCAGGCAGGGATTGAAGCATTTTATTCCCGCTGGCTGCAATACTGCACAGTATATATATATATACTGCATTACAATTCATGAATTTATGCCATCTGGTAGACACGCGAAGCATTGCAGCCTATTAAATCCTAATCATTATCATTTAACAGATCAGCCGCCCGTCAGCCAGGCATGAACCCAGGCTGGGAAGGCAAACGCAACGGGGCTTGTCAGAGGTGAGGAGCGGCGCATTCCAGGTATCTGCCAGGTACATACTGGGTATTTGCTCGAATAAAGTGTGTCGGTGCAGTAGGTTTGTCGAACACTGCTTATATACATATATATTTTGTGGTGGATCAGGGGTTCCTATAATGAGCTTGCTTTGGTTCTGTGTGCTGTCAGTCCTAGAGATGTCTGGGTGTATAACCCTGCTGTACTGCTCAGTCCTAGAGGTTACAGGCTGCGAGTCATTATGAAAGTACCTTTCTTGAGTTTCAGAGCATTCATTAGATACTCGTCCTCTGTCACTTCCTTGCCGTCCTGCTCCAGTATCAGAGTGAAGTCTCGGACGCACCATGTGAAGGACGGGAAGATCCTCTTGAATTCAGCAGACTCGTCCTCTGCTTCCGCCGAGGACGATTTCAACCTAATCCTCTTTGTCAGCTCCGTCACATAACTGAGAGACGCTAAGGAGGAACTGGCAGAGCACAGATATACCCAGATATAGCCAGGGCCACCAATACTAGGGACACCTGCAGAGCATAATTCATGTGCTGCCAGAGAGATCTGCAGAGCATCACCCTGTTACTATAAAGGATACTGCAGCTGCTCCATGGCTTGCTGGTCAATAGTTCCCATACTATTAAACACTAAATTGCTGCTCAGCAGAACAGCCAGAGAGAAGATCCAGGTGTCATTCCTACTATCTCCCTGAGACAGAGAAACAGAATCATTGTAACACAGAGCGCCCCTGTGCGGTGCTAGAGACGCCCTAATATATACAGCCACTTAGTCCATCTAACACGTACATTAACCCCTTATCTGATAGACCGTTCTGCAGCACTGAGCAGTGTTAACATGCGTCTCCAGCATAGAAGGAACCAGACTGGAGGTCACACGGAGACATCTGTCCCCACTCACCTTCTCCACGTCCCCCAGCCCCTCGGTGTCCAGCAGCACCAGGGTGTGTCCAGGTTTAGAAGGGTGAGGGACACACCACATCCAGATCCCTTTAGTCTTAGACTGGATGGTGGATCCCAGAGCAAACCCTGGAGGGAGAGGTTAAGAAAGATAAAGAGACAAAATAACAAGAACAAAATAAAGAGAGGTCAGTGATAGAGAAACATGAAGGAGAAGCTTCAGGGACAGGGGATTTTAACAGGACAATTTATAGTAGGACTTCACTGTTCATTACAAAGAGGGGAATGTACCTATTGAAATTGGTGTCATATAATGACAATTTGGCCAACCTGGTCTATGTAGCTTCATATCCGCTCTAAAACATTACACTCAGCTTGTGTGTGTTTATCCCATCGATACCACATCATCCTGATGCGCATCTCTGCAATGGCAGCGAAAGAGTTAATAAATGTATGTGATATCCATGGGTAAAGATAAGCATTTTGTAATTCTCTTATTGTCCATACCACTTCTCCTGGGAGCCTGTTCCACGCCTGCACTATGTAACGGATCCGCACCTTAGTTTACTGCTTACCTTGCCTTACAGACCTGTGCAGTCCTGGAACACTTCCCCTGATATTTACTGCAGCCTGGATTCACTCATTAAAGCAATACTGTCACACGCCCCTTCTGCTATTGGTTCACTGACCTTTAAATACAGCCTTCCCCACAATGCTTCCCTGCCGAGCATAATCCTTCCTGGATGTCACACGTGTTCTGCCACAAGCCCTAGGCTTGTCTCCTGGTATACTAACCTCTCTAGTTCTATTCCCTGCTAGTCTTCATGCAGGGGCCTGTGTTTCCTGTGTATCCTGAGTATCCTGAGGCCAGCTACTACTCTCTACGTAGAGGCCTGCTTTCCTGAGGCCTTGTCAGGATCGCCTAGACCTCCTGCTTAGCCATAGTTCTTCTTTGTCCACTGGGTGTGCTGCTGTCTTCTGATTCCTCTGGGTTCCTCTATCTGCCTGTCTGTCTTCTTGTTGCTCCTGTCTCTGTCCTTTATAGCTTCTGCTTCCTGGTTGGTTCAATTGCCTTTGCTTGAAGTCAGACTCCTAATGCACATGCCTCTGATTCCTGATCTGTTTCTGTACCTGTACCTGTATTATAGAAGTCTGTTCACAGTAAAAGCCCTTGCTGGTAATCTGGCTTGTCCCTGTTTGTTCCTGTTCTCAGTCCCTGCCCCCAGACCTGTCCTTGCTCCCCTGTCCTGTTCCAGTCTCCTCGTTGCCGACCTCTGCTTGTTACCTGCCGCCTGCCTCAGACCTCTGCTTGTACCTGACTTCGCTACCTGCCGCCTGCCTCGGACCCCTGCTTGTGACCCCTACTACGCTCGTGCTGTTCCGGCCACCAAGATCCTACCCGCCACAGGAGTCTCCCGTGACAGGCTTGCTGCTAGTTTCACGCAGAGGCCTGTTCCTGTCTCCTGTGCTGAAGCGGAGTACCCTCCAGTGTTGACTTCAGCTGCCTGTTTCCTGAGGCCAGCTGTGCTTTCATAGCAGAGGCCTGTCTACCGGTTCCTGTGTCCTGCTGCTCTCTCTCCATTGCAGAGGCCGTGTCCTGGTTCCTGTGCTGAAGCAGAGCACCTCCAGTGTATACTTCAGCTCCCTGTTTCCTGTGGCCTGCTGCACTACCCTTGGCAGAGGCCAGTCTACGAGTCCTAGACTCTTGCGCTGAAGCACTGGTTTACCAGTGCTGCCAGGCGGTGTGCCCACTCCGGTCGGCCTATCCCTTCCTGAGACCAGTACCATGGGCCATGGTCGCCACACGCGCAGAACCCGCTCCCGCCCTGCAGCGATTACGCTGAAGCGGGACCTAGTTGACTCCCTGTTGCCGAAACTCCGCTTGGATAACGTTTACCCTGATGTCTCCAGTCCTGACCCTGGCTTGTCCACTGATAAAAATGTTTAGGAGTGTGGTGTGTGCGTGGCTACAGGGAGTGTCGGGCAGGCATGTGTGCAGGGAGTGTCGGGCAGGCGTGTGTGCAGGGAGTGTCGGGCAGGCGTGTGTGCAGGGAGTGTCGGGCAGGCGTGTGTGCAGGGAGTGTCGGGCAGGCGTGTGTGCAGGGAGTGTCGGGCAGGCATGTGTGCAGGGAGTGTCGGGCAGGCGTGTGTGCAGGGAGTGTCGGGCAGGCTTGTGTGCAGGGAGTGTCGGGCAGGCGTGTGTGCGGACCGTGCGGGCGTGTGTGCGGAGCTGAAGGCATTTTTATTAGGTGAAGAAGGCGTATTTTCCGTTTTTATTGGTCTCAGGTGTGAGCGTGTGTACACGGGAGTGAACGGGGGTGACAGTGAGTGTGTGTGTGTACACGGTGGTGGCAGTGAGTGTGTGTGTGTACACAGTGGTGACAGTGAGTGTGTGTGTACACAGGGGTGGCAGTGAGTGTGTGTGTAGACCGGGGTGACAGTGAGTGTGTGTGTGTGTGTGTGTACACAGGGGTGGCAGTGAGTGTGTGTGTGTACACAGGGGTGACAGTGAGTGTGTGTGTACACAGGGGTGGCAGTGAGTGTGTGTGTACACAGGGTGACAGTGTGAGATGGATGAAACTTACCAAGGACTCCGCAGGGGATCTCTGGGGGTATGGTGTGTCAGTGTGTGACAGTCAAGTAGGTGTGTGTCAGTGATGTCACTGTACCTTTTGGCCAATGAGAGTCGTGTGGGGGCGGACACAGAGACCGATGTCTGTGCGTGTCTATGTGTGTGTCACAGTGGAGCTTACCTCTTGGCCAATGAGAGTCGTGGGTGGGTGGGCAGACCCACGGACGAATCTGATTGGCCACATCTACAACCCCACAAACTTCAGATTTATATATTAAGATAATAATAATAACATAATCTTTTATAGCTCTGCTAGTTTTACGTATCACTTTACAGAGACATTTTGCAGGCACAAGTCCCTGCCCCAGGGAGCTTACAATCTATGTTTTTGGTGCCTAAGGCACAGGGAGATAAAGTGACTTGCCCAAAGTCGCAAGGAGCCGACACTGGGAATTGATCCAGGTTCCCCTGCTTCAAACTCAGTGTTTTTACTCACTGAGCCGCTCCTTCTCCCCAGGGGGAACAGATAAGGAGGCATGAAACAGTTCATTGGGTCTCTCACCATCACTGCGTCCCGCCAGCTTGTTCATCAGGTAGGATTTTCCGGTCCGATATTTCCCTACAATCGCCACAACGACCACGGGCTGAGTGATGTCAGACAGGATCTGCGCTGCCTCCTGGTTGATTACTAGCTCCTGTCCGTCCCGGTTCTCTATCAGACACACGGGGAGCGGCATCGCGATTTCTGGAGCCATTTTCCGTCTGGGGGAATATACATTATATATAGATGGGGAGATCATCACTTCAGTGTATAGTGCGGTCAGGTTATACTCTGTGTCAGTGTATAGCACGGTCAGGTTATACTCTGTGTCAGTGTATAGCACGGTCAGGTTATACTCTGTGTCAGTGTATAGCACGGTCAGGTTATACTCTGTGTCAGTGTATAGTGCGGTCAGGTTATACTCTGTGTCAGTGTATAGCATGGCCAGGTTATACTCTGTGACAGTGTATAGTGCGGACAGGTTATACTCTGTGTCAGTGTATAGTGCAGTCAGGTTATACTCTGCATCAGTGTATAGTGCAGTCAGGTTATACTCTGTGTCAGTGTATAGTGCAGTCAGGTTATACTCTGTGTCAGTGTATAGTGCAGTCAGATTATACTCTGTGTCAGTGTATAGTGCAGTTAGATTATACTCTGTGTCTGTGTATAGTGCGGACAGGTTATACTCTGTATCAGTGTATAGTGCAGTCAGGTTATACTCTGAGTCAGTGTATAGTGCGGTCAGGTTATACTCTGTGTCAGTGTATAGTGCGGTCAGGTTATACTCTGCGTCAGTGTATAGTGCGGTCAGGTTATACTCTGTGTCAGTGTATAGTGCGGTCAGGTTATACTCTGTGTCAGTGTATAGTGCGGTCAGGTTATTCTCTGTGACAGTGTATAGTGCGGTCAGGTTATGCTCTGTGTCAGTGTATAGTGCCGTCAGGTTATGCTCTGTGTCAGTGTATAGTGCGGTCAGGTTATACTCTGTGTCAGTGTATAGTGCGTTCAGGTTATACTCTTTGTCAGTGTATAGTGCGGTCAGGTTATTCTCTGTGTCAGTGTATAGTGCGGTCAGGTTATACTCTGTGACAGTGTATAGTGCGGTCAGGTTATACTCTATGTCAGTGTATAGTGCGGTCAGGTTATGCTCTGTGTCAGTGTATAGTGCCGTCAGGTTATACTCTGTGTCAGTGTATAGTGCGGTCAGGTTATACTCTGTGTCAGTGTATAGTGCGGTCAGGTTATACTCTGTGTCAGTGTATAGTGAGGTCAGGTTATAATCTGTGTCAGTGTATAGTGCGGTCAGGTTATACTCTGTGTCAGTGTATAGTGCGGTCAGGTTATACTCTGCGTCAGTGTATAGTGCGGACAGGTTATACTCTGCGTCAGTGTATAGTGCAGTCAGGTTATACTCTGCGTCAGTGTATAGTGCAGTCAGGTTATACTCTGCGTCAGTGTATAGTGCGGTCAGGTTATTCTCTGTGACAGTGTATAGTGCAGTCAGGTTATACTCTGCGTCAGTGTATAGTGCGGTCAGGTTATTCTCTGTGTCAGTGTATAGTGCAGTCAGGTTATACTCTGTGTCAGTGTATAGCACGGTCAGGTTATTCTCTGCGTCAGTGTATAGTGCAGTCAGGTTATACTCTGTGTCAGTGTATAGTGCAGTCAGGTTATACTCTGTGTCAGTGTATAGTGCGGTCAGGTTATACTCTGTGACAGTGTATAGTGCAGTCAGGTTATACTCTGCGTCAGTGTATAGTGCAGTCAGGTTATACTCTGTGTCAGTGTATAGTGCGGTCAGGTTATACTCTGCTTCAGTGTATAGTACGGTCAGGTTATACTCTGTGACAGTGTATAGTGCAGTCAGGTTATACTCTGTGTCAGTGTATAGTGCGGTCAGGTTATACTCTGTGACAGTGTATAGTGCAGTCAGGTTATACTCTGCATCCGTGTATAGTGCAGTCAGGTTATACTCTGTGTCAGTGTATAGTGCGGTCAGGTTATACTCTGCGTCAGTGTATAGTG
Organism: Ascaphus truei; assembly: GCF_040206685.1. Lineage (NCBI taxonomy): Eukaryota > Metazoa > Chordata > Amphibia > Anura > Ascaphidae > Ascaphus > Ascaphus truei. Next base: position 140,046,617 of record NC_134488.1, read on the forward strand.
CAGTCAGGTTATAATCTGTGTCAGTGTATAGTGCGGTCAGGTTATACTCTGTGTCAGTGTATAGTGCAGTCAGGTTATACTCTGTGTCAGTGTATAGTGCAGTCAGGTTATACTCTGTGACAGTGTATAGTGCGGTCAGGTTATACTCTGTGTCAGTGTATAGTGCAGTCAGGTTATACTCTGTGTCAGTGTATAGTGCAGTCAGGTTATACTCTGTGTCAGTGTATAGTGCAGTCAGGTTATACTCTGTGTCAGTGTATAGTGCGGTCAGGTTATTCTCTGTGACAGTGTATAGTGCGGTCAGGTTATACTCTGTGTCAGTGTATAGTGCAGTCAGGTTATACTCTGTGTCAGTGTATAGTGCGGTCAGGTTATACTCTGTGTCAGTGTATAGTGCAGTCAGGTTATACTCTGTGTCAGTGTATAGTGCGGTCAGGTTATTCTCTGTGTCAGTGTATAGTGCAGTCAGGTTATACTCTGCATCAGTGTATAGTGCGGTCAGGTTATAATCTGTGTCAGTGTATAGTGCAGTCAGGTTATACTCTGTGTCAGTGTATAGTGCGGTCAGGTTATACTCTGTGTCAGTGTATAGTGCGGTCAGGTTATACTCTGTGTCAGTGTATAGTGCAGTCAGGTTATACTCTGTGTCAGTGTATAGTGCGGTCAGGTTATACTCTGTGACAGTGTATAGTGCGGTCAGGTTATACTCTGTGTCAGTCTATAGTGCAGTCATGTTACACTGTGATACTGCACTATACAGTGACACAGAGTATAACCAGACTGTATTGATGCAGTGTCAGGTCACCTCCATCCCCCAATCCCTCCCCCAGGCAGAGTCCTGGCTACGCCCCTGTATACCATTAATACTAACGTCCGTTATACTAACACAAGGGCAATTATGCCTGAGAACCGCACGTAACACGGTGTTAGGGAGCGTTTAATATACCCGTTACCTTTTACTCTCCCTCTTGGTCTCTGTCTCTCCTCCCTAACCCTCTTCCTCTCCTCCCTAACTCTGCTCTTCTCCTCTTCTCTCCTCCTCCTTAAACTTCCTCTTATCCTCCCTAACCGTTCTCCTCCCCTAACCATTCTCCTCTCCTCCTTAACCGTCCTCCTCTCCTCCCTAACAGTCATCCTCTCCTCCCTAACTCTGCTACTCTCCTCCCTAACTCTTCTCCTCTCCTCCCTAACTCTGCTCTTCTCTCCTCCTCTCTAACCCTCTTCCTCTCCTCCCTAACTCTGCTCTTCTCTCCTCCTCCCTAACCCTCCTCCTCTCCTCCCTAACCCTTTAGCACTCCTCTAATCAATAACCCTAACCCTCTCCTCCCTGACCCTCCCCTCTTCCCTAACCTTCCTTCTCTCCTCTGCTACCTAACCTTCCTCCCTAACCTTCACCCTCTCCTCCCTTAGGCTGAGTCCCCGCTGGCGCTGAGCGCGCTGGCGCTCAAAGCATGCGAGCCGGGTGTCACGAGCGCGCGCAAAGCGTGAGCAAGGACTTTCATATATGTATATCTGTAAGTAACCGCCGCAAGCGCCGTGCGCTCAGCGCTAGCGGGGACGCAGCTTAACCCTCCTCTCCTCCCTAACCATCATCCTCTCTTCTCCTCCAAAACACTCATCCCCTCCTCTCTCACCCTGCACCTCTCCTCCTTCCCCATTTCTTGCAGGTCTCAGCCCTTACCTGTAGCCGTCCCGTCTCTCTCCCTCTGCGTCTCCTGAATGTCTCTCCCTCTGCGTCTCCTGAATGTCTCTCCCTCTGTGTTTCTGTAATTTTGAGCAGACACAGAGTGAAAGTGAAAGCTGGGTTCCTGGGGCGTCCCAATCAGTACAAACTCCTTCCCTCCCCAGTATTTCCTGCCTGACCTCTGTGTGAGATATATACACCACAGTATTGTATTGTATGTCTTTATTTATATAGCGCCATTAATGTACATAGCGCTTCACGGTAGGAATACACGTGGTAATCAAATAAATAACAGATAATATAAATAACACATACTATAAATAACAGGTCATGGGAATAAGTGCTTCAGACATGAAAGTAACATTAAGGAAGAGGAGTCCCTGCTCCGAGGAGCTTACAATCTAATTATATAGCCACAGTATAGCCACAGGTACATGCAGTGATAGGGTCCGATGGGTCAGGACTGTGAGGGTTACAGATCTCACTGGGTCAGATGCTTCAGAACTCGCTGTGTAGAAGAAACATGTTGACCTGTGATATTATACTGACTAGAGACGGAGCAACTTGTTAAACTGTTTTTTCCCCTAAAGTTTGATCTGCGCACAGAATACCAAAGGCACATTAATTCCTTATAAACCCTGCGCCCCATCCTGTCTTATTCCTTATACACCCTGCAACCAGTCCTGTCTTATTCCTTATAAACCCTGCACCCCGTCCTGTCTTATTCCTTATACACCCTGCACCCGTACTGTCTTATTCCTTATACACCCTGCACCCCGTCCTGTCTTATTCCTTATACACCCTGCACCCGTCCTGTCTTATTCCTTATACACCCTGCACCCCGTCCTGTCTTATTCCTTATACACCCCACACCCCATCCTGTCTTATTCCTTATACACCCTGCGCCCCGTCCTGTCTTATTCCTTATACACCCTGTACCCCGTCCTGTCTGCACCCCGTCCTGTCTCATTCCTTATACACCCTGCACCCCGTCCTGTCTTATTCCTTATACACCCTGCACCCGTCCTGTCTTATTCCTTATACACCCTGCACCCGTCCTGTCTTATTCCTTATACACCCTGCACCCCGTCCTGTCTTATTCCTTATACACCCTGCACCCCGTCCAGTCTTATTCCTTATACGCCCTGCGCCCCGTCCTGTCTTATTCCTTATACACCCTGCACCTGTCCTGTCTTATCCCTTATACACCCTGCACCCCGTCCTGTGTTATTCCTTATACACCCTGCACCCATCCTGTCTTATTCCTTATTCTCCCAACTTCTCTCTCTCTGCCTCCCCCATTCTCTCTCTCCCCCTTCTCTATCTCTCACCTTTCTCTCTCCCTTCCCCCTTCACCCTCCATCCCCTCTTATCTCTCTCTTCTCATATCTTCTTTCCATCGTTTTCTGTTTTTCGCCCCTCCCCATTCCTTATCTCTCGCCCCTCCCCCCTCTTCCTTTCCTTCCTCCCTAACTGTCCTCCTCTCCTCCCCAGCCCTCCTCTCCTCCCTAAACCTTCTCCTCCTTCTCTCCTTTCCCCCATTCTCTCTCCATCCCCTCTTCTCTAGCCTCCATCTCTGCACCTCCCATCTCCCCTCCCTCTTCACTGTCTCTCCCCCTCCCCTTTTTCTCTCGAAAGGAGTTTATTTGCTGCAAAAAGATAAAGCTCTAGACCAGCAGTTTCCATCCTTTTTTGGTGAAGGATCCCTATGTGAAATTCTGAGGAACCCCAACCCTCTCTAATAGCGCGTTTATCAGAAGCATTGTAAGGAACTCCGACCCTCTCTAATAGCGCGTTTATCAGAAGCATTGTAAAGAACCCCGACCCTCTCTAATAGCGCGTTTATCAGATGCATTGTAAGGAACCCCAACCCTCTCTGATAGCGCGTCTGAGATCAGATGCATTGTAATGAACCCCAACCTTCTCTAATAGCGCGTCTGAGATCAGATGCATTGTAAGGAACCCCAACCCTCTCTAATAGCGCATCTGAGATCAGATGCATTGTTTGGAACCCCAACCCTCTCTGATAGCGTGTATGAGATCAGATGCATTGTAAGGAACCCCAACCCTCTCTGATAGCGTGTCTGAGAAAAGATGCATTGTACGGAACCCCAACCCTCTCTAATAGTGAGTCCCATTTTAAGTGTAACATCAAAAGTGTGTGGCAGAGTTAATTTTGGTGTTGAAATTGGAGGTGAAGATTGGAGGAAGATCGGACTCTGCACAACAACTTTGCAACTGTGAGAACTTTACTTTCGATACACTGTGATTCTTTGTACATTTCCTATCCCCCAGTATCTGGGAAGTCTCTCCTCCTGCATCTCACTATGCCCTCCCAATTGCTTTTTCCGTTTACTGTTTCCTCACTCCTTTGTGAGCGTTTCTGTTCTCTCCCCACTCCCCACTGCACCATTATATATACACATTGCTTCCATCAACTTCTTTACCCCTCAATAAAAAACACCCACACAAATCCTCTGTTCACACCCTTTATCTACTCCTTCCTGCTGCTGGGGATCTCCCCTAAGCCTGAACCCAGACATACACACCTGATCTCACCCACGCCTCCCTGCCATCTCTTCCCCTGAAAATTGTGTTAACCCTCTCATTAGAATAGTGACTAACCTTAAAACTCACCCCACAAAGCATCCCAACAGCCTGCACTCAGGGTTACTGTCCCACACTCAGCCACTCCTACCACCCATTGTGGCCAAGCACTGCCATCTACAGCACTTATTCCGTCACCTGCTGTCTCTGTAAGTTCCCCATCAAACCTCTTAGATTGTAAGCTCTTTGGGGCAGTGATTTCCTTTCCTATTGTCTGATTTTGCTGCACTTATTGTATTTGTAAAATTCCCTGTACTGTATTCTTTGTGAAGCGCTGAGTACACTTTTGTCGCTATATAAATAAAGACATACAACACAATAGATGCATTTGTAAGGAACCCCAACCCTCTGTACTGTACATTGTAAATGCTTCTGTTTTTAGTACAATTGTAAATGACCTGAAAATTGCAGGGAACCATTTAGGGACGCCCAGAGAACGCTTATTAAATAGCACTGCTCTAGGGACTGCTTTGAAAACTATTAAGCAAGTTATGTAGTATAAGGAACTACTGTGAGACACAAAGTGACTGGAAGGAGGATGTGTGTGATGCAATAAGTTAGAGACCCAGGAATTTCCCAGCAGAGTAAGATTTCTAAGGAGGTTTCATTTTATTGTAAACCAGCTGATATACCCGTTGCTGCCGGGATTTAATGTTCTGGCTCCCCCCTTCTCTCTCTCCCTTCCCCTGTCTCCCCCCTCTCTTTCTCCCCCGTTCATAGCAATACGCCCCCCCCCCCGTTCACAGCTCTGTTACCCCCCCTGTTCAAAGCTCTGTCCCCCCCAGTTCACATCTCCAATCCCCTCCCCCCGCTGTTGCCAGCTGTGATTCCCCCTGTGTAATTGTCAGCTGAGCTGACTGAGGGGGGAAGTGTGTCAGTCAGTGTGTGTGTCGGTCAGTTAGTGTGTGTCAGTCAGTCAGTGTGTGTCGGTCAGTCAGTGTGTGTCGGTCAGTCAGTGTGTCGGTTGGTCAGTGTGTGACTGACTGGGTGGGTGAGTGACTGACTGAGTGGGTGGGTGACTGAGTGAGTGGGTGGGTGGGTGACTGAATTGGTGGGTGGGTGACTGAGTTGGTGGGTTACTGAGTGGGTGGGTTGGTTTGTTTGGTGACTGCATGGATGAGTGGGTGGGTGACTGAGTGGTTGGGATGGTGACTGAGTGGGTGGGTGGGTCGGTGACTGGGTGGGTTTGTGACTGGGTGGATGGGACCGTGACAGTGTCGGTGACTTAGTGGGTGACTGGGTGGGTGACTTTGACTGAGTGGGTGGGTGACTGGCTTCGGGTGACTTGGTGGGACCATGACAATGTCAGTGACTGAGTGGGTGACTGGGTGGGTGACTTTTACTGAGTGGGTGGGTGACTGAGTGGGTGGGTGACTGGCTGGGTGAGTGGGTGACTTTGACTGGGTGGGTGAGTGAGTGGGTGGATGAGTGGGTGGGTTGGTGACTGACTCCCCCCTCCGTCCGGGAACCTGTGCAGGGCGGCGCACGTGAGGGTGAGTGTGATGGGGCGGGTTGGGATGGTGTGTGTGTGTTATGTCATAGAGCCACCAATTTGATTGGCCAGAGGCTGAGGAAAAATCAGATTCACCGCATCTAGCACCAACCATACAAATTTCGAATTTATATATTGAGATGGCAGATGAGGTTTAATACAGATAAATGTAAGGTTATGCATTTGGGAAGCAAGAATAAATAGGCGACTTACAAATTAAATGGAGATATATTGGGGGAATCCTTGATGGAGAAGGATTTAGGAGCGCTTGTAGACAGCAGGCTTAGCAATAGTGCCCAACGTCATGCAGTAGCTGCAAAGGCAAACAAGATCTTATCTTGCATCAAACGGGCAATGGATGGAAGGAAAGTAAACATAATTATGCCCCTTTACAAAGCATTAGTAAGACCACACCTTGAATATGGAGTACAATTTTGGCCACCAATCCTAAGAAAATACATTATGGAACAAGAGAGAGTGCAGAGAAGAGCCACAAAATTAATAAAGGGGATTGACATTCTAACTTATGAGGAGAGGCTAGCTAAATTAGATGTATTTACATTAGAAAAGAGGCGTCTAAGAGGGTGAAGGAAATTCATTATTTCCTCGACCTATGCTTCAGAACCAAAAGGAACCTATTCTCTGCCAAGAAAACTGAAGCCTTGTGACTGGACACAATCTGCACCATTTGCAGCAGACTTCCCCGGAGAAGTTTTTACGCCCTGCCACTGTTATCTTTGATGAACTTTCAGGCCTGGTAGACGAATGAAATGAAACGTAACGCAAGCCAGGTTTCAAACCCTTTGTCTCAATTTATTACTCATAGGGTAATGACATTTATACAGAAAAAAGAAGATATTGGTTAGAGGCGTAACATAGGCGTGTCTTGGGCGTAGCTTTGATTAGAGGCGTGATTTAGGGGCAGGACATATTAGTGGCGTGATTTTTGGGACGTGTCTTTCCCAATACAAGCAATGTCTGAATACATAGCTAATTCATTGTCTGTTATCAAAAGAGATCTTGAATCTTTAGCAACTATATTACACTATTTTGCTTCTTGCTTAGAACCAGTTTATTGTATTCTAACTAAAACAGCATGAGACTGTTCATATAAAAAGTATCTTAGCAATATCCTGGGCAGGAAAAAAGGAAATGCAATTTAGCAGAAACTGAGTGCATTTAGGAATTATATTTCAGCAAAAGGCTGACTACAAAATCTTAACTAGTTATGACCAGACAAAATGGAAGCTTAACATGAGTGCAGATTCTGGCCTGACATACTGGTCCTAACAGAGGGGATATGATAACTATATACAAATATATTCAGGGACAATACAAGGAGCTTTCAAAAGAACTATTCATCCCACGGGCAGTACAAAGGACTCGGGGCCATCCCTTGAGGTTGGAGGAAAGGAAATTTCACCAGCAACAAAGGAAAGGGTTCTTTACATGAAGGGCAGTTAAAATGTGGAATTCATTACCCATGGAGACTGAAGGCAGATACAATAGATTTGTTCAAAAAAAGGTTGGACATCTTTTTAGATGGGAAAGGTATACAGGGATATACCAAATAAGTATACATGGGAAGGATGTTGATCCAGGGATTAATCTGATTGCCAATTCTTGGAGTCAGGAAGGAATTAATTTTTCCCCTTAATGGGGTTTTTTGTTTGCCTTCCTCTGGATCAATAAGTAAGTATAGATATAGGATAAAGTATCTGTTGTCTAAATTTAGCATAGGTTGAACTTGATGGACCTACATCTTTTTTCAACCTCATCTACTATGTAACTATGTAACTATGACCTCATTCTGCACATAATGAGGACATTGTTATAAAAGTCATTATTGTTACCGTGAGAGTATTAACAGGCAGGATATCACTAAGCGCATTACAAATATTAATACAGATTGAGATATTGACTGAGTGCTATTTCCATGAGGATTAACCTTTGCACTGATAATTACCAGAACATGAGGTGACCCAACAGAGTCTCCCACTATTTAGGCGCCCCTACATTACTAGAGGAGAGTAACTAATGCTTCTCCACAACTAGCAGCTCCTTGCTGACTAGGGAGCTGGGATTCCTATCTGCTCGAATGAATAACTTAAAAGAAAATCCTTTTTCAGAAACTTTGTGTTCTTTTTATATTTGAATTTATTACTATATTACTAGCTCCATTCATGTAAATAATCTCAAAGTTGCACTTATAGTCAATTATTTTTATATTACATATATGTAATTAATTGTACACACATCCAGTTAAGTAATGGAAAGAAGACATAGGTTAGCTACTCATCTGCCTGCGATCTGTGATAATTCATTATGATTGGCGCTTTAGTAACTATGGTAACGCTTATACTATTTAACTCCTGTGAGCCTTCCTCCACTTACTTTTCCTGCCCCTGACGAAGCTCCACCCACGGAGAGAAACGCATAGGGCGTAGGGCGTATGACGTGATGACATCATGACATGGAAGTAACTTCTGCTTGCCTGCTATCGGGCTGCTTCCAAAGCAATGTTTCATTATGTGTGTGATCTCAGACGTTACCAAAAGGCTGTACCAGAGCATGTAACTACTTTTAGCAACAATAGTGTCTAAATTTGTATGTTAACAGCTCGTGAAATTCGGCCAGCCTTTAGATACTATTGACACGTTTGTATCAGATGACACTTATTGTAGCACATACACCAATAGCTTTAACAGCTTGCTACTAGTTCAAGACCTGCAGCCTATGTTTTGTTTTATAGAAAAAAGGTTACTTTACTTGATGGTTTCTCACTTACTGTATAGTGATTAAGCTGTATATAGCATATATATTTATTGTGCATTTTTTCAATCTAATGAGATTACCAATTACACCTCTGACCATACTTACTATATAGGTCTTGTGTGTTCCTTTAGGCATTGTAAATGAGCCACCAATCTATGGATGTATGAAGCTCTGCTTATCTACTATATATTGTGAAATCACTGTATGTCTGCGTCCAAAGGTCAATCGCATTGGACCTTGGGCCTGTCACTCCTGCTCAGGCCATGCCCCGCCCCCGCACACCTCTCATTGGCCTACGTCCAACACCAATGCCACACTGTCCCACCCCTCACTGACTCTCATTGGCCTGCGTCCAATGCCCGCCCCCGCACACCTCTCATTGGCCTGCGTCCCACCCCCTCACTGACTCTCATTGGCCTGCGTCCAATGCCCGCCCCCGCACACCTCTCATTGGCCTGCGTCCCACCCCTCACTGACTCTCATTGGCCTGCGTCCAATGCCCGCCCCCGCACACCTCTCATTGGCCTGCGTCCCACCCTCACTGACTCTCATTGGCCTGCGTCCAATGCCCGCCCCCGCACACCTCTCATTGGCCTGCGTCCAACACCAATGCCCTAATACTTCCACACTGTCCCACCCCCTCACGCTTTGCTTTTGCAACACCTAATCCTCTAATCCTCAACCTGCTCTGGGCCACGCTTCACAGCTATCAAAACCTTCACGTCTGCTACCACAGACTGCCGAATCAGGTACAGCAGTGTTTCCCAAACTGTGCGGCTTGGCTAGAGGGGCGCCGAGATCAGGGCCGCCAGCAGCGGGAAACAAGGGCTGCTAGCTCATTTAAAAAAAAAAAAAAAAAAACCTCTGAGGGAAGCAGAGGAGCGGTCACGTGACCGCTCCCATCCAATGGGGCTGCAGCCTGCCCGGCATTGCAACTGCAGAGCCACCAGACAGCACCAAGGTAGGTGTGTGTGTGTGTGTGTGTGTGTGTGTGTGTGTGTGTGTGTTTGTGTGTGTGTGTGTGTGTGTGTGTGTGTGTGTGTGTGTGTGAAAAACGGCTGCAGGGTGTGTGTGAAAAACGGGCTGCAGGGTGTGTGTGTGTGTTGTGTGTGTGTGTGTGTGTGTGTGTGTGTGTGTGTGTGTTGTGTGTGTGTGTGTGTGTGTGTGTGCGAAAAACGGGCTGCAGGGTGTGTGTGGTGTGTGTGTGTGTGTGTGTGTGTGTGTTGTGTGTGTGTGTGTGTGTGTGTGTGTGTGTGTGTGTGTGTGTGTGAAAAACGGGCTGCAGGGTGTGTGTGTGTGTATATATGTGTGGTGTGTGTGTATATATGTGTGGTGTGTGTGTGTGTGTATATATGTATATATGTGTGTGTATGTGTGGTGTGTATGTATATATATATATATATATAATATATATATATATATATATTAATGTATATGTATATATATAATGTGTGGTGTGTATATATGTATGTGTGGTGTGTATATCTACTATATATTTCTGAAATGTCTGTATGTTTGTCTGCATGCCCTGTGTCCCTAGGGCCAATCGCCATTGCACCTTTGGCCTGTCACTCCACCTCAACACTGTCCCACCCCTCACCACACTGTCCCACCCCTCACTGACTCTCATTGGCCTTCGGCCAACACCACTGCCACACTGTCCCACCCCTCACCCCACTGTCCCACCCCTCACTGACTCTCAATTGGCCTTTGGCCAACACCACTGCCACATTGTCCCACCCCTCAGTGACCTTTGGGATGCTTCTAAGCACCTAACACTCACCGCACTGCCTCTTACAAACACCCCCCTCCAACCACCTACCCCCCAAACTCATGCACCCCCCTCCACCACCCACCCCCTCAACCTCATGCACCCCCCTCCACCATCACCCCCCCCCCCCAACCTCATGCACACTACAAACGCACGCCACAGCTCTCCCGCTACTGCAGCCCATCACCCACCCCCTCACCCGAAACATACAACGCACGATGCTCCATCACCCCCCCCCCTCGACACCAACAGCAAACGCACGCTGCTGAACATACAATGCACGATGCTCCATCACACCCCCCCCCTCACCCGAACATCCCCGGAGCACACCCCAAAACTACCCCACCCCCCTCACCCATACATCCACCGCACGATGCTCCTCCGGAGCCCCTCACCCCCCCCCCCCCCACCATCCACCGCACGATGCTGCTCCGGAGCCCCTCACCCCCCCCCACTTCACCCGAACATCCACCGCACGATGCTGCTCCGGAGCCCCTCACCCCCCTCCTCACCCTCTGTCCGCCCCCCCCCCTTTCCTGGCCGCTGGCCCGCAACAACGGAACCTACCCCCTATCACCACTCCGCGGGACCTCAACATCACCCGCTCTCCGGAGCACCCTCTCCCCCGGTGCTCCCCCCCCTCCCCCCCCCCCCCCAGAGCACCCTCTCTCCCGGTGCTCACCCGCTCCCCCGGTGCTCCCCCCCTCCCCCCCCCAGAGCACCCTCCCCCCCCCCCCCAGAGCACCCTCCCTCCCCCCCCCCCAGAGCACCCTCCCTCCCCCCCCCCCCCCCCCAGAGCACCCTCTCTCCCGGTGCTCACCCGCTCTCCCCGGTGCTCCCCCCCCCCCAGAGCACGCTGTCGCCGCTCTCACCTTCAGGCCTAGAGCCGCGCCCCCAGCTCCCCATCCCCGCGCGCGCTGCTCCGGCTCTCAGGCCTAGCTGTCTCTGTCGGGAGCTGCACGGGCCGCGGCCCACACACCCCCTCACCTGAGCGTCTCAGCTCCGCATCGCCGGGGGAACCGCCGAGGAACCCGAGGAGGAGCGCGGCCGGTGCGAGGTAAGTAACCGCACGGGAAGAGATCTTTCACCCCCCGGCCCGGCCCTTCACCCCACCCGGCGCTTCAGCCCACCCGGCCCGGCGCTTCACCCGGCCCGGCGCTTCACCCCCCCCCCGCCCTGGCCCTTCACCCCCCCCCCCCCGCCTGGCCCTTCACCCCCCCCCCTCCCCGGCCCTGCCTTCACCCCCCCCCCCGGCCCTGCCCTCTCACCCCCCCCCCCCGGCCCCTGCCCTTCACCCCCCCCCGGCCCTGCCCTTCACCCCCCCCCCCCTCCCGGCCCTTCCCTTCACCCCCCCCCCTTCCCGGCCCTGCCCTTCACCCCCCCCCCCGGCCCTGCCCTTCACCCCCCCCCCGGCCCTGCCCTTCACCCCCCCCCCCCCCGGCCCTGCCCTTCACCCCCCCCCCAGGCCCTGCCCTTCAACCCCCCCCCCCGGCCCTGCCCTTCACCCCCCCCCGGCCCTGCCCTTCACCCCCCCCCCCCTCCCGGCCCTGCCCTTCACCCCCCCCCCTTCCCGGCCCTGCCCTTCACCCCCCCCCCGGCCCTGCCCTTCACCCCCCCCCCCGGCCCTGCCCTTCACCCCCCCCCCCGGCCCTGCCCTTCACCCCCCCCCCGGCCCTGCCCTTCAACCCCCCCCCCGTCCCTGCCCTTCACCCCCCCCCGGCCCTGCCCTTCAACCCCCCCCCCCCCGTCCCTGCCCTTCAACCCCCCCCCGTCCCTGCCCTTCACCCCCCCCCCCGGCCCTGCCCTTCACCCCCCCCCCCCCGGCCCTGCCCTTCACCCCCCCCCCGGCCCTGCCCTTCGCCCCCGGCCCTGCCCTTCGCCCCCCCCCCCGGCCCTGCCCTTCGCCCCCCCCCCCGGCCCTGCCCTTCACCCCCCCCCCGCCCTGCCCTTCGCCCCCGGCCCTGCCCTTCGCCCCCCCCCCCGGCCCTGCCCTTCACCCCCCCCGTCCCTGCCCTTCACCCCTGCCCTTCGCTCCCGCCCTTCGCCCCCACCCTCCCTGCCCTTCGCTCCCACCCTCCCTGCCCTTCGCTCCCTGCCCTTCGCCCCCACCCTCCCTGCCCTTCGCCCCCACCCTCCCTGCCCTTCGCCCCCACCCTCCCTGCCCTTCGCCCCCACCCTCCCTGCCCTTCACCCCCACCCTCCCTGCCCTACACACGTACACACACGTACACACACGTATACACACGTACACACACACGTATATACACACACACGTAGGCACATGTATACACACACGCGTAGACACACACACGTACACATACACACGCAGGCACACGTAGACACGCAGGCACACGTAGACACGCAGGCACACGTAGACACGCAGGCACACGTAGACACGCAGGCACACGTAGACACGCAGGCACACGTAGACACGCAGGCACACGTAGACACACACACGTAGACACGCAGGCACACGTAGACACGCAGGCACACAGCTCCGCATCACCGGGGGGAACCGCCGAGGAACCCGAGGAGGAGCGCGGCCCGGTGCGAGGTAAGTAACCGCACGGGAAAGAGATCTTTCACCCCCGGCCCGGCCCTTCACCCCACCGGCGCTTCAGCCCACCCGGCCCGGCGCTTCACCCGGGCCGGCGCTTCACCCCCCCCCCGCCCTGGCCCTTCACCCCCCCCCCCCCGCCCTGGCCCTTCACCCCCCCCGCCCTGGCCCTTCACCCCCCCCCCTGCCCTTCACCCGCCCTGGCCCTTCACCCGGCCCTGCCCTTCACCCCCCCCCCTGCCCTTCACCCCCCCCGGCCCTTCACCCCCCCCCCGGCCCTGCCCTTCACCCCCCCCCCCCCCCGGCCCTGCCCTTCACCCCCCCCCCGGCCCTGTCCTTCACCCCCCCCCGGCCCTGCCCCCCCCCCCCCCCGGCCCTGCCCTTCCACCCCCCCCCCCGCCCTGCCCTTCACCCCCCCCCCGGCCCTGCCCTTCACCCCCCCCCGCCCTGCCCTTCACCCCCCCCCGCCTGCCCCCCCCCGGCCCTGCCCCCCCCCGGCCCTGCCCTACACCCTCCCCCCCCCGGCCCTGTCCTTCACCCCCCCCCCTGCCCTTCACCCCCCCCCGGACCTTCCCTCCGCCCCCCCGGCCCTGCCCTTCACCCCCCCCCGGCCCTGCCCTTCACCCCCCCCTCCCCGGCCCTGCCCTTCACCCCCCCTCCCCGGCCCTGCCCTTCACCCCCCCCTCCCCGGCCCTGCCCTTCACCCCCCCCTCCCCGGCCCTGCCCTTCACCCCCCCCCCCGGCCCTGCCCTTCACCCCCCCCCCCCCCGGCCCTGCCCTTCGCCCCCGGCCCTGCCCTTCGCCCCCGGCCCTGCCCTTCGCCCCCCCCCCCGGCCCTGCCCTTGCACCCCCCCCCCGGCCCTGCCCTTCGCCCCCGGCCCTGCCCTTCGCCCCCCCCCCCGGCCCTGCCCTTCACCCCCCCCCGTCCCTGCCCTTCACCCCTGCCCTTCGCTCCCGCCCTTCGCCCCCACCCTCCTGCCCTTCGCTCCCACCCTCCCTGCCCTTCGCTCCCTGCCCTTCGCCCCCACCCTCCCTGCCCTTCGCCCCCACCCTCCCTGCCCTTCGCCCCCACCCTCCCTGCCCTTCGCCCCCACCCTCCCTGCCCTACACACGTACACACACGTACACACACGTATACACACGTACACACACGTATATACACACACACGTAGGCACATGTATACACACACGCGTAGACACACACACGTACACATACACACGCAGGCACACGTAGACACGCAGGCACACGTAGACACGCAGGCACACGTAGACATGCAGGCACACGTAGACATGCAGGCACACGTAGACATGCAGCACACGTAGACACGCAGGCACACGTAGACACGCACACGTAGACACGCAGGCACACGTAGACACGCAGGCACACGTAGACACGCAGGCACACGTAGACACGCAGGCACACGTAGACACACGTAGACACGCAGACACACGCAGACACGTACACACACGTATACGTAGACACACACGCACGTGTACACACACACACACGTGTACACACACACACACGTGTACACACACACACACACACACGTGTACACACACGTGTACACACACACACACGTGTACACACACACACACACGTGTACACACACACACACACACGTGTACACACACACACACACACGTGTACACACACACACACACGTGTACACACACACACACACGTGTACACACACACACACACGTGTACACACACACACACACACGTGTACACACACACACACACGTGTACACACACACACGCACGTGTACACACACACACGTGTACACACACACACACACACACGTGTACACACACACACACACACACACGTGTACACACACACACACGTGTACACACACACACACACACACGTGTACACACACACACACGTGTACACACACACACACACGTGTACACACACACACACGTGTACACACACACACACACGTGTACACACACACACACGTGTACACACACACACACACGTGTACACACACACACGTGTACACACACACACACACGTGTACACACACACACACACACACACACGTGTACACACACACACGTGTACACAAACACACACGTGTACACACACACACATGTACACACACACACGTGTACACACACACGTGTACACACACACACACGTGTACACACACACACACACACGTGTACACACACACACACGTGTACACACACACACACGTGTACACACACACACATGTGTACACACACACACATGTGTACACACACACACACACGTGTACACACACACGTGTACACACACACACGTGTACACACACACACACACACGTGTACACACACACACGTGTACACACACACACACATGTGTACACACACACATGTGTACACACACACACACGTGTACACACGTGTACACACACACACACACACACACACGTGTACACACACACACACACATGTGTACACACACACACACGTGTACACACACACACACACACGTGTACACACACACACACGTGTACACACACACATGTGTACACACACACACACACACACGTGTATACACACACACACACGTGTATACACACACACGTGTATACACACACACACACGTGTATACACACACACGTGTATACACACACACGTGTATACACACACACACGTGTATACACACACACACACGTGTATACACACACACACGTGTATACACACACACACACGTGTATACACATACACACGTGTATACACACACACACACGTGTATACACACACACACGTGTATACACACACACACACGTGTATACACACACACACATGTATACACACACACACATGTGTACACACACACACGTGTACACACGTGTACACACACACACACACGTGTACACACACACACACACACACACACACACGTGTACACACACACACACACACGTGTACACACACACACACACACACGTGTACACACACACACACACGTGTACACACACACACACGTGTACACACACACACACACGTGTACACACACACACACGTGTACACACACACACACACGTGTACACACACACACACACACGTGTACACACACACACACACGTGTACACACACACACACACGTGTACACACACACACACACGTGTATACACACACACACACGTGTATACACACACACACATGTATACACACACACACGTGTATACACACACACACACGTGTATACACACACACACGTGTATACACACACACACGTGTATACACACACACACGTGTATACACACACACACGTGTATACACACACACACGTGTATACACACACACATGTGTACACACACACACGTGTACACACATGTACACACACACACGTGTACACACACACACACACACACACACACACACAGACACGTGTACACACACACACACACACGTGTACACACACACACACACACACACGTGTACACACACACACACACACGTGTACACACACACACACGTGTACACACACACACACACATGTATACACACACACACGTGTATACACACACACACACGTGTATACACACACACATGTATACACACACACGTGTATACACACACACACACGTGTATACACACACACACGTGTATACACACACACACGTGTATACACACACACATGTGTATACACACACACACGTGTATACACACACACGTGTATACACACACACACGTGTATACACACACACACGTGTATACACACACACACGTGTATACACACACACACATGTATACACACACACATGTATACACACACACACACATGTATACACACACACACGTACACATACACAATGTATACAAACAAACATGTATACACACACACACACAAACATGTATACACACATGTATACACACACGTGTGTATATATACACACACACACACGTATACACACACATACACTATCCCCAGCACCACCACATCAGCATACCGGTATCCCATGCCCCCCCCCCCCTAGCACACTGGCATTCTCGGCTCCCCGCCATTCCCAGCCCCCATCAACACCATCAGCACCCACACATTGGCACCTTCGCACCTCCCCATCGGCACACCCACATCCGCACCCCCACATCAGCAACAAACCCTCCCAAATCAGCACACCGATACAATCACCATCAGTACAGCCACAGCAGCAGTACCACCGCACACTGCCATGGGCCGAGTGGACCACTCCCCACCCAAATGCCACCCCCACACCACAAACATCACGGGCAACGCTGGGGCTCTCAGCTAGTATTCTATAATTATCTTCAGCTGCTTGATCTGTGTTTGTGCAATAGTGTGGTTAGCTTATTTGTCTATTGCTCCTTTTTAAACAATTACCAAGCTGCATCAATGTGTACTCCTATACTATTTGCGATTACAAGTATTATGTGGCTTTATTAAAGATTTCTGCTCAGATTAAGGTTTTATTTTGTCATGAGCACATTGATGAGTTTATTGTACCATCAGCTCAGTTGCATATAGAAGGCATTGCCATCATACACCAGAGCCCAGATTCTAAATCTATGACTATGGCATCCTCAATTTATTTTGCAGCTATGACCAAGGACATTAGGGTATTTTTTGTTCCCTCATAGAAAGACTTCTTTCATGAATATATTGTCCATTATAACCTATTAGACTACTCGCAATGCTACAAATTTTTCTTACAATATCATATACCAGTCATCACATTGTGGAGATTAGCTTTAAATTAATTGGTTGAGGAGTAATATTTGGCAGTGATGTTAGAGCTGCGCCATGCCCTGCATGACTTTTATATCTAGCTTCTAGCATTATATCTCCACTGCACCTCAACATCACACACTCTAGCAATCAGTAATATTGTCATCCTCTACAAGCGCATCCAGTCACACTTTATTTGGAGATTAATATAAATCCTAGCTGCATCACGTATTTGTGACTTTCATATTTAATATTTAGGATCTATATCTCCAATTTGTTTAGATATTTGGAACAATAAAATATTATTACATCATTGGACCACAGTCCAATACACGGTTCTGGTTCATTATATATCAAACACTACAATAGCAGAAATAATCACACTTCACAACCTGTCATTTTATTTTGTTTATTTTAAACATACACCTTTTGTTAAATGTATTGTTGTGTGTATACATATATATCATAATTGTTGAATTAAAAGTTACGTTTTAAACGCCTGAGAGTGCACCTGTAACAGGGGACTTATCCCTGTTCAGTAATGTGTCTTTAATCCAGGAGTGTGGTGGTTAACCTCTTGTAGTTAATTACTAAACACCACCTGCCTGAATTAGATGGCTTAGAAAGCCTGTCTTTTGAAACAGGAAGTAAGAACTCTTTAGCTGACACCTGAGCTGAACTTAGAGATTGTCGTTGACTCTCACAACTGTCTTGAGCTCTATCAGAAAACACAACAGAGCTGCGTACAAGACACAGGGAAAACTTCTGAACCTGAATGCTGACACACCCTGAGGGAAGGGAGCTGAACCAGAGAAGATTTTCCTCCAAGGAACAGATAAGACTTTCATTATTAAGAGACTGCTTATATCTGCTTATTTATGCTATATGTTTTGGGGCTGCGAGAACTACTTGATTAAGGGAGATGTGAATTATTGCATAGTGTTTCACTAGAAATACTCCCAAGTGATTAGAAGCTTTGTTCCCCCCCTGTGTTTGGATGAATTTCCTGATGAAAAGGAAAAGGCACAATAAAGCCTTATTATAATTTCACATTATAAACGACTCCAAGTGTGTACCTCTGTAAACGTCCGTCCACATATGGTCGTCAGAAGTGGGACAAGAGGTGTCTTTGTAGTTAAAAAGGACCGGAGTTTTTATGTGAAATTTTTTGTTATGCTTTTTTGCCTACAAACAGTCTAAACAACTTGAAAAAAAAAACCCTCATGCAGCAGAGATCAGATTTAAAGGGACACACACCACTGAAACTTACACTGCACTGAAACCTACAAAACCACAGATGGACTATTTTCCCCAATCCCAAGAGACTGCTGAAGCAGGTAAACCTTTAATTACCTATCACAAAGTGTAATACGGTCATTGAAATAGGGATTTTGCCTTCTAGCCATAGTCAGGGTTCAAGAAGTGAGTCATCCCGTAAAAAGGGATAGGTTTTTCTTGTTTTCAAAAGTTTCGCTGAAGCAGTGAAAACAGATGGTGACCCACGAGTGGTACTGATTTTGCAAATAAAGGTTGCCACACCGCATAGGGCTACCAGCTGTGAATGGAGTATATGCAGAAAAGTGTGAAAATTGATACAAAGACTGTGCTGAAGCAGGGGTATTTTTAGCAAACAAATGCTGAGTGTAAAATTGCCCTATAAAGAAAAAGTTTTTTTCAAAGCCAATTGCTGAGTGTTGAGTCCACTGCAAAGAATGTTTTTTTTTCTGCAAGAAAAAAAAGTATGCCTATTATCTTGGGAGCAAAACAGACACCCAAAGTGTGAAGTGTGAATGCCATAATACCCAAAGATGAGACTGAAAATTACTGAACTCAGGCAGAAAACCAAATTCTGTTGCTGAAGCGGAGGGATTTCACCTAGCAAATAAATGGTGTATAGCAAATAGACTTTTTTACCTAGCAACTGCACAATCTTGTATACCTGATGAGAGAAAATGCGTGCACAGTACTGCTGATATTGAAAAAAAAAAAAAAAAATTACCCAAGAAAGAAAAATCAACATAGATGCCTGTGAGAGCCACGACCTCTACAAGCAAAATATGCCCATCTGTAGGATTATCACAATTGGGGGTTCTAGCAAATACAGTGGCAACAGCTGCAATAGCGCCTCCTGAGGTCAGGAAGAAAATTACACCTGATAGCCTAAAAATGGAGGACAAGATGCAGCGTTCCTGTAATGAACCCTACCCCACTGAAGAGTGGCCCTTCCAGTCCAATAAAGAGGAAGACATCTCTTACGGGGAACCCGAACCGAGTCACACCCACAAAACACCCCAAGAATGGTGGGGGTGCCTGAACTCGGCACGAACAGAAAAGACCGCTCCCTATGATGACGAATATGATCAGCAGGAGACAGAGCGGGAGCAGTGGATCACCGAATATTTCTGTCAGCTAAAGCAGCTGCAAGAAAAGCCTGGCGTATATAATGAAGCTGCTAAATCTTCAAATGAAGATGGAGACCCCAGTATCCCTGAAGGGACGGTGTCATCCAAATCAAAAAGGAAGAAAAAGAAAAGCGGTTCTTCACTTACCGTGGAAGTAACAGACACGTCCGCAGATCCTGTGGAGAAAAAAGGGGGACCGAGTTGCCCTGCAGCCTAGAAAAAATGGAGAATTCGTCCCACGGTTAACCGAATATCCAGAGGGCCCATGGCAGAAGTCGTGTACCCCAAAGAAGTGTCTGTCTGGTGCCAACAGTGAGGAACCCTCAACCAACCATCCCAGGGAAGTGGAGCAGGTACCAGTGAGTGACGATCCCTTGACCAGCCCTGATGACGCCCTGAAAATTGCCAGGCATGACTGTGATCTGCTCTGTGAAGAATTGGAAAGGGAGAGAAAAAATAATGCTGAGCTACAGAAGACTGTGCTCGCAATTTACTCTGCGGCCAGGACAGAATTGGACGATCTCAAGACTGAATAGATACTGCAAAGGCTACTATTTCCGCCATGGATGAAAAGCAGAGCCAATCTGATAAAATGGTGGCTACGCTAAAGCGGAAGTATGAGGAGGCACTGAAGCAGATGACAGTCTTCCAGCAAGAGGTTCACACTCTGCTCATAGAGTTGAATGCCTCACAACAGAAGGTCAACAGTGTCCGGATAGAAGTGGACATATCTCAGAAAGAGGTTCAGACACTCCGCAGAGCACTTGATGCCTCACATCATGAGACCAACAGCTGCCGCACAGACCTGGAAGTTTCCAGAAAGGAACTACACAGTCTCACTGAGGAGCTGGAAATTTCAAGGAAAACTATCCTACATCTTAACTTAGATCTCAAAGTCTCTCAGAAGGAGCTTCAGAACTTAAACCTGGAGATGGAAGTCTCACGCCAGGAGACAGCCCGCCTCCAAGCAGATGTGCAAAAATGGAAGGTGGACTGCAAGGAAGCCTTGAATAGTACAGAGACTGAAAAAAGAGAAAATTTAAGATTAAAAAAAGAAAATTCTGAGTTGACAGAATATGTCAAGGGAAAGAATGAAGAGCTGCAGGCTCTTAAAGAAATAAATAAACTTTTGAAAGAGGAAATGTTTGAAGCAGAGCACCGACTGCAGAACCAACTGCAAGGTCTGCGTACACACCAAGTATGCTGAGGAGAAGCAGCAAACGCTGCAGGAAGAAAATCTGCAGGCTGCTAAAGAGGTACAAGCGCTGCAGGAACATCTGAATACCCAGTACGTCCCCACAGAGCAGTATGAGGAGCTAAAGGCCACGCTGCATGTCTTCAGAGCATCATTGGAGGCGGAGCTTCGATACCAGGTGACTCTGTATGAGAGAGAGCGTGAGAAGGCTCAGAAACTGGAGCAAGAGCTGGAGAGACAGAGAGACTGTTCCATTCCCTTGAGTCAGTACACCAAGGAGAAAACAGACGCAGCGGCAACCTTGATGACAAAAATTACAGAGCTCCAGAATATGAAGGAGACTCTGATACAGATTCCTCCAATACGGAAAAAGGTATAGGCATTGCCCAAGCACCAGTATCCCACAGTAACTAATGCCCGTGAGGACAAGGGTACAGTGAGAGTTGGGGAATCCACGCAACTTCAAAACAAAAATACGAAGTTTGAGCCACCAAAGAAAGCACTAGCCAAACCTACAGCTGCCCAACAGGCAACAAACAGACGTAGGAGTGCAGAATCCTTAGCTGAAGAAGCTGAACTGGTGACTCCGTGGTGTGGAGAAGCTTCAGAAAGACCGCTTCAAGAGCAGAAAACTCCAAGGGCTAGTCCTAACTGCTCTACAACTGTGCCATACACTTTGTCTACAAAAATAGGAGTGCCCGACGCAACAGAAATCTCAAGACCACGCAAGCAATAAGAAGACTTTACGTGGAAAAGTCCTCCTCGAGCGACTGAGGGCGACTGAGGAGTGCTAATCTCAAGCACCTTCGGGAGGAGACAAAAATAAACTGGAGAAAGGGCTCCAATCCCAGCGGGACAGAAGGTTCTCTTCCTCCATCCACTCTCATTCAAGTCACAGAAAGATCTCGAATGAGAGTGGAAGGATGGGCTTTGGCCGTGGTAAGCCCGAGCTTCCCACAAACAGGGGAGGTATGTAACAGGGGACTTATCCCTGTTCAGTAATGTCTTTAATCCAGGAGTGTGGTGGTTAACCTCTTGTAGTTAATTACTAAACACCACCTGCCTGCATTAGATGGCTTAGAAAGCCTGTCTTTTGAAACAGGAAGTAAGAACTCTTTAGCTGACACCTGAGCTGAACTTGGAGATTGTCGTTGACTCTCACAACTGTCTTGAGCTCTGTCAGAAAACACAATAGAGCTGCGTACAAGACACAGGGAAAACTTCTGAACCTGAATGCTGACACACCCTGAGGGAAGGGAGCTGAACCAGAGAAGATTTTCCTCCAAGGAACAGATAAGACTTTCATTATTAAGAGACTGCTTATATCTGCTTATTTATGCTATATGTTTTGGGGCTGCGAGAACTACTTGATTAGGGAGATGTGAATTATTGCATAGTGTTTCACTAGAAATACTCCCAAGTGATTAGAAGCTTTGTTCCCCCCCCTGTGTTTGGATGAATTTCCTGATGAAAAGGAAAAGGCACAATAAAGCCTTATTATAATTTCACATTATAAACGACTCCAAGTGTGTACCTCTATAAACGTCCGTCCACAGCACCACTCAAATGTGCTTCCTTTTGGGGCAACAGTCATCTTTTTAACTGTTGTCCTTGTTGATAAATTGTTATTATCTTAAGCACATAGGTAGCACCAACTGCCAATCTTGGCAACATAGGCAAATTCATATACTCAATTTCATATTCAATTGGTGAGCGTTGTGATAGCCTTTCTATTTTGACTATATTAAAAGTTGATGCAAACAAAGTCCGTCCTCAGCCTGTGAGTGTTGGACAGGTGGAGAGGAAAGAGAAGACAGAGAGGGCATGTCAGTGGGGAGGGAAGAGAAGACAGAGAGGGCGTGTCAGTGGGGAGGGAAGAGAAGACAGAGAGGGCATGTCAGTGGGAAGGGAAGAGAAGACAGAGAGGGCGTGTCAGTGGGGAGGGAAGACCCGTTCCATGTAACTATGTCACAGCAGTTACAATGTAACCTTTAACATTATTTGCAGATATAACCAACACCTAGCACAGGGGTTTCCAACCTGTTTCTGGTTAAGGAACCCTATGTGAAATTCTGAGGAACCCCAACCCTCTCTAACACAGTCTGAGATCAAATGCATTGTAAATTCTTCTGTATTTGGCACAATTTTAAATTGACCTGAAAATTACAGGGAACCCTTTACGGATGCCCGGGGAGCCCAAGGCTTCCTAGGAACCCTGGTTAAAAACCACTGACCTAGCATATAAAACATGACTACGGGTGGGATACAGTACATACATAATATCGCCCCCTTTATTGGGAAGAGGGACAGTGAAATGCCTGAATTTGTACAATCTGTAATAGTGTAAGTGATAGTGATTATAAGGCGCTAACAACTTAAATAATAGTGATATTTTACAGATTAATAGTGCAATAAACAATAAATAAGTGCTCAATATAATATAAATCCCTGCTCAAACCTTCTGGTAGAACCTGTTTCCCGGGTTCCAAATAGAATGATATGTTTCAGACAGTCCAGGAGGAGCAAAATATGGGGAAAAGGAAACAAAAAACAGTGCAAATATAAGTGCAGACGTTGAGACTAAAATCCAATATGATGTCAGTATCTTGGCTCTACTGGTTATTCTACTCACAAGATGTTATTTGGTATATAAGCAGTTGGCAGATTGGGCTGCCACCCCAGGTGAATGCTGAATACTGTGTGACTCCCTCCAGGCTCGTCTCATCAGAATGGTAGATACACATGCAGGGGAAGAAACAGAACTACATAGCGCGATCTGTCTTTGAATTGACTTTATAAAAGGTATTTAGGCATATAAAATGTGCACTTACACTGTGCCAAAATTAAAATCGCATTTTTCACATATATAGTGACTCTAGGGGGTACTCCGCCGTTCTCACCACCTCCTCTCTGGCTCTGGGTATTCTCCGTCTGCAACCTGGGACTCTGAACTCCGTGTCTCCTCCGGTGCGTGTGACGTCACTGCTCAGTGGATGGTGCAGCTACGGATCCCTCACTAGACCAAAACACCACTCTACGCGTTTCGCCCAGCTCTTACAAGCTGTCAATGGCTTCGTCAGGAGTGTGTGAGTGGTAGGGTTAATGAGTGTCCATATATACCCTTTCAGATCTCATTAAACAATTATTACAGATAATTATATTAGCGCTTTGATTATTAATATTATATATATACTTAGAACTACATAGTAACATTTATACATATAAAATCGTTTTACATGATTTATTTCATATGAAACATCATTCTCATAGTTGTAAAATCAGTGTATTTATTTAGATATGGAGCTAATTATCTAAGGGAGGGTTAAGCTAATTAGGCTGCTTTCATCTGGTAAATGTGCAGAGTATAACCTGCATGATATTGTTTTCTTTAATTCCTTCTATTAGCAGCTGAGATCAGTCAAGGATTTTGAGGGGAGGTTAATTTAGATCTTAATATTCTATTGTTCAGGTTGACGCTATAGTGTAAAGCAATCATTAATGTGACTCAACATCAATTACACTTATGGAGCTAAAATAGCTCTAATGTATAGCTGGCACAATGGAATAGTCCTATTATTTATAACTGTGTTAATCCTTTTAAAGGGATGATGTTATACATCTACCACTATAATAAATGATGGTATTTTTTACTACAGATTCTGCAGGTGGACAAATCATATATATTATCCCATAAGTGTTCAATAGTGTGTAATATTAACAATTTTGGTGGAGAATGACATTTCACTTACATCTCTATTAATGAATAGATACACATCAGACTATGGGTGACACTTTTACGTCTTGTCACAACATGCCAATTCTAAGGATCTCTAAATTAGATTGTATCATGAATAAACAATTAATTCAATACAATTATGTTTTGGACATGGTATCATATCATGAAATGTTATACAATATTTATCAGTTAGCTTCCATTGTACATTGTATAAAATAAACATCTGTAACGACACAGATCAGGCAGATATAGCATAAAGGAGAAAAATGACAGGGAGGAAGGGGGGAGAGAGAGAACACGATTAGTCATATATTCAGACTAGAAAAGGTGTCAGATCTATTTCAGCATTTAGACCCTTAGGTGTCATAGTTTTTAAACGGTGAATCCAAAATGCTTCTCTTTTTAGCAATTCTAGTCCTCTGTCGCCACCCCTCCAGTGTGGTAGAACATGCTCTATTACTTTAAACTGCAAGCTTGTCGGTTCACCAGCATGAAAGTCTGAGAAATGTTTTGGGATACTATGATTCTGCAGCTTTCTATGAATCCCACTCAGGTGTTCCAGGATTCTTGTTCGCACAGCCCTGATGGTTTTCCCAACATATTGTAACCTGCAGGAACATTCCAAAAGATAGACTACATGGTCTGTCCTGCAGGTCACAAAACTTTCTATATTGAAGCATTCGCCTGTGACGTTTGATATAAACTGTTTTTGGTCAGATGATTTAAACCGACAAGCTGTGCATGTTTTGCACCCAAAGAACCCCTTTGTATTAAGCCAGCTCTTATCCATAATGTTTTTACTGCTTCTCAACGCACTTGGTGCAAGTTTGTTTTTGAGATTATTGGCCTTTTTATAAACAATGCTAGGTCTATTTGGAATAACTGGGCCCAAGACAGGGTCATTTTTTAGGATGTCCCAGTGTTTATAAAGAATTTTTTTGATGACACTTGCTTCCCTATTGTATCCCGTCAAGAAAGCGAATTCAAAGTTTCTATTTTCTTTTTTTGTTTTCTTTTTCACTTTCAATAGGTCAGCTCTATTCATATTCCTTACTTCTTCCCTAGCATTATATAAGAGATCTTCACTGTAATTTTTCTCCAAAAATTTGCTCTGAATTTTATCTGACTGTTTTTCACATTGATCTATATCTGTACAATTTCTTTTGATACGTATCAATTGGCTAACTGGAACATTGTCCATCCATCTGGGTAGATGGCAGCTATCTCTCCTGATATAGTTGTTCTTATCAGTGTCCTTAAAGTGTGTTCTTGTTTTTAGCATGTTGTTTTCGACATAGATATTCAAATCTAAGTAGTTTATCACTGTGTGACTCCATTCACTGGTGAAAGATAAATTGTATGTGTTTATGTTCATACTATCTAGGAATGCAATTAATTGATCTTCTCCTCCACCCCAAATGATAAAAATATCATCTATGTAGCGGCGATAGGTGACAAGACTTGCGCCAAGCTCGTTATCACTCCAGATGTTCTCCTTCTCCCAATCTGCTACAAATAAGTTTGCGTAGCTTGGCGCAAATCTCGTCCCCATCGCCGTTCCACATTTTTGCAAATAAAAAGTGTCACCAAACCAAAAATAATTGTGATGCAAAATAAAATTGATACTATCAATAATAAAATTAATCTGTGAATCTTGTAAAGTATTGTCCCCCTGTAAGAATTTTTTAGTGGCAGCACATCCCTGTGTATGTTGTATTACTGTATACAAAGATGCAACATCGCATGTTGCTAAAATATAATGATCTTCCCATGTTACATCTTTAAGTATATTTAGCAAATCCATTGTGTCTCTCAAGTACGATTTTTGCTGAGTCACATACTTTTGCAAAAAGGTATCTATGTACATAGAAAGATTGGCTGTTAGTGAGTCAATCCCCGAGACTATTGGTCGGCCTGGGGGATTGACTACACTCTTATGTATTTTGGGGAGGAAGTAAAAGACCGGCATCCTGGCTTTATCCTGGTACAGGAATTTATACTCCTTTTCATCCAGAATGCTGGTCTCCCTTCCCCCATCCAACAGTATTTTAAGTTCCCCTGTATATTCTTTTATCGGGTTAGAAGGTAGTTTCATGTATGTGTTATTATCACCCAAAAGTCTTAGTGCTTCCTTTTCATAGTCAGGTTTATCCATAAGGACTATGCCCCCTCCTTTGTCTGCCTGTTTTATAATGAGGTTTTTTGTTTCCATTAGTTGTTTTAAACCTTCTTTTTCGGTTTTAGTTAGATTTTCAGTTTTTCTTTTATATGTCTGTGTGTCCTCTTTCTTTGACAAATCTTCAAAGTCTTTGGTAATCATTTGGAAGAACACCTCCAAATGATTACCAGAAGCAAAATGGGGAAAAAAGGAAGATTTTGGCCTCAGCCCTGTATGGATAAATTGTCTCTCCTGTTCAACGACAGGGGGCACCTCAATATTTATTTTGGGTTCACTATGTCTACCTAGAAAATATCTTTTTACTGTCAACTTCCTGAGATACCGATTAGCATCTATGAACAAATCGAAATTGCTATGTCCCTTCATGGGCGCAAAAGATAAACCTTTGGAGAGAATGTTTTTTTGTGGGTCTGTTAGTATCACACTACTCAGATTTAGTACATTATCTATGTTTATTTCGCATTTCTTTTTTCTCTCCCTTTTTCGTCTGCCTCTCTTTCCTCTGACTGTCTTCCTCTTTTGTTGTTGCCATTTAACCCTTTCTCTTGTCTCTGTTGAGTCTTGTTCTTCCCTTCCCTCGAAGTGGAAGGGCCCTCTCCTGCATCTAAAAAAGAGGTATCTGTGCTGACACTTTTTACTGGACTATTAGTCTTCTCCTCTCTTTCTCTGGAGTCTAAAGAGTTAGTTCTTTTACTATTCTTAATTAGTCTTTCTTCTTCTCTTTTTTCTTTTTTCTTTTGATTTATTGGTGTATAATTGGCCCTTCCTCTCTCAGAGTCCCTCCGAGGTGATCTCTCCCTCCTTTTACCTGAATAATCTCTCTGTTTGTTATCATGTCTATCTTTCCTAGATGTTTCTCCTGATATTGGTCTCTCATGAAACAAATTATCATCTCTATATGAGTTTTTATAATGTTTCTTATAAGTTCTGTTAATAGTCCAATTTCTTTGTTCCCCCTTTCTGTAATCCTCCTCATCCCTGTGTAGTTTTTTGGTTTTGTTGTTATCTGTGTCCCTTTCAAGAGTGTCAAGTTTTTTCTGCAATTGTACATTTTTCTCTTTGAACTCCTTTGTGTCCTCAAAGGGGGTTAATTTCTCTTTGATCTCATTTATTTCCTCATCTAGCTGTTTTAAATGTAAATTTTGTTGTTCTAGAATGAGATCTATTAAACCATAGGAACATTTATCCAATAACTCGTTCCAATTATGCAAAAACACTTCATCTTCTAAATCAAATTTATCTTTCACCAGTGTGAAATTGTTAATATTACACACTATTGAACACTTATGGGATAATATATATGATTTGTCCACCTGCAGAATCTGTAGTAAAAAAATACCATCATTTTATTATAGTGGTAGATGTATAACATCATCCCTTTAAAAGGATTAACACAGTTATAAATAATAGCACTATTCCATTGTGCCAGCTATACATTAGAGCTATTTTAGCTCCATAAGTGTAATTGATGTTGAGTCACATTAATGATTGCTTTACACTATAGCGTCAACCTGAACAATAGAATATTAAGATCTAAATTAACCTCCCCTCAAAATCCTTGACTGATCTCAGCTGCTAATAGAAGGAATTAAAGAAAACAATATCATGCAGGTTATACTCTGCACATTTACCAGATGAAAGCAGCCTAATTAGCTTAACCCTCCCTTAGATAATTAGCTCCATATCTAAATAAATACAC
The DNA here is from genome assembly GCF_040206685.1 of Ascaphus truei. Classification (NCBI taxonomy): domain Eukaryota; kingdom Metazoa; phylum Chordata; class Amphibia; order Anura; family Ascaphidae; genus Ascaphus; species Ascaphus truei. Next base: position 140,075,405 of record NC_134488.1, read on the forward strand.
TGATTTTACAACTATGAGAATGATGTTTCATATGAAATAAATCATGTAAAACGATTTTATATGTATAAATGTTACTATGTAGTTCTAAGTATATATATAATATTAATAATCAAAGCGCTAATATAATTATCTGTAATAATTGTTTAATGAGATCTGAAAGGGTATATATGGACACTCATTAACCCTACCACTCACACACTCCTGACGAAGCCATTGACAGCTTGTAAGAGCTGGGCGAAACGCGTAGAGTGGTGTTTTGGTCTAGTGAGGGATCCGTAGCTGCACCATCCACTGAGCAGTGACGTCACACGCACCGGAGGAGACACGGAGTTCAGAGTCCCAGGTTGCAGACGGAGAATACCCAGAGCCAGAGAGGAGGAGGTGAGAACGGCGGAGTACCCCCTAGAGTCACTATATATTTGAAAAATGCGATTTTAATTTTGGCACAGTGTAAGTGCACATTTTATATGCCTAAATACCTTTTATAAAGTCAATTCAAAGACAGATCGCGCTATGTAGTTCTGTTTCTTCCCCTGCATGTGTATCTACCATTCTGATGAGACGAGCCTGGAGGGAGTCACACAGTATTCAGCATTCACCTGGGGTGGCAGCCCAATCTGCCAACTGCTTATATACCAAATAACATCTTGTGAGTAGAATAACCAGTAGAGCCAAGATACTGACATCATATTGGATTTTAGTCTCAACGTCTGCACTTATATTTGCACTGTTTTTTGTTTCCAATCTGTAATAGTGACTTGTCCTAAGATTAAAAAGAAATCATTACAAATATCAGAGCTAATATCAGGACGGATTTTGCAGTTAAAGTGAGTGGAATCCAGCTGCACTGATACTGTCTCTTTTTCATTGCTTTATACGTTGCAATATATATGAGTACAGATCCAAGCCATTGTTCTTCCTGCATTGTCTGTAAGCCTGCGGGGGGAGCCAGTGGATCTGAGCACCAGTGCATAAGAAATACTTGTGTTTTTTTGGAGAAAATACTAATGGTGACTGCAAGTTCTTTCTGGGATATTTGTGTAGTTGGTGTTGCACCCTGTAGGAGGACATGTGCAGAGGTACACAATGGAGACTGTTGTAAGGTGAAATTATAACAAGGCTTTATTGTGCCAGTCGCTTTAAACAGCAAAAAAAATCAACATAAGCGAAATAGTGAGCCAAACAAAAAAACCTATCTCTGCTTTGGAGACTATCTACACATGTAACTCAGCCCTCTCTGACTGGGTTGGTTAGCTAAGCTATTTACCAGCCCCAAATCATGGAGACATTTATCAATACACAGACATAGATAATAGTCTTATACGAAAAAGTCTTATCTGTTAGCTGGGCTGCTGTAGGGGAAGCTTCTCTGCTCTCCTGGAACCGCACCTGTGTGTGCACAGGAAATGTCAGGCTCCAAGTTTAGAATCTTGACCCCTTTGTCTTGTGGTCAGCTTGTCGCTCAAGACATCTGCCCTTCCTTGGTTCAGGGAAAGACAAAAGAAAAAAGCGCAAGGCCCATAGGGTAGTATTGTCGGATTTATGATCAATTAAAAACGGTTATAAAAACTCACAAGATGAAAGTTGGTACAAGCATTTCGGCATAAATAGCAACCGCAGGAACAGGGGTGTCTGGACGCTTCAGCTCGTTTTAGTGCGTTGATGTACAGCCCTCCTCCTTGTCCCGATCAGCGATCGTTCCGCTTCCGCGTCAGCTGACTCGCGACGTCGGCGCGTGACGTCAATCAGGGGGTTGGGTTGTGGGCGGTCACCTGCTTCTTCTCCGAGCACGGAACTCCAGGATCTCTGCTCACTGCGTCCTCTCAATGTCGAGTGCCAGCCAACAGCAGCAACCTTAGCAATGTCCGCCCTACGCGTTTCAAGGACGCTTGTCCTCTTCGTCAGGGGCACGTTCTTGAACGTGCCCCTGACGAAGAGGACAAGCGTCCTTGAAACGCGTAGGGCGGACATTGCTAAGGTTGCTGCTGTTGGCTGGCACTCGACATTGAGAGGACGCAGTGAGCAGAGATCCTGGAGTTCCGTGCTCGGAGAAGAAGCAGGTGACCGCCCACAACCCAACCCCCTGATTGACGTCACGCGCCGACGTCGCGAGTCAGCTGACGCGGAAGCGGAACGATCGCTGATCGGGACAAGGAGGAGGGCTGTACATCAACGCACTAAAACGAGCTGAAGCGTCCAGACACCCCTGTTCCTGCGGTTGCTATTTATGCCGAAATGCTTGTACCAACTTTCATCTTGTGAGTTTTTATAACCGTTTTTAATTGATCATAAATCCGACAATACTACCCTATGGGCCTTGCGCTTTTTTCTTTTGTCTTTCCCTGTCTATAGTTGTTTCCTGGTCCTGTGGTTGGTTCCAGATGCAAAGAGGCAGCATACCCATTGGAGATAAAGTTTGGACTCTATATTTGGGACCACAAAAAGCAGAATTCATGGACATTAAGTATCATAATTCTATTTGATTGATTTTATAATTGTTTTAACTATTGCTGTGTAAATCCCTTGTAATTTATTATATTTCTCTTTTGTGTATCATAGAATATCAAAGGAGGTTAATAGGCAAGAGCGCTGGTGAACACATTTGAAGGCAGAGGGGCTTGTACCCACCTGCTTCCAACTGTGTCATATACATCCAACAATCCCTTCCTTGGTTCAGCCTCATTGTGGACTAAGGAATCTCTGCTCTGTCTTCAAAGTTCAGCTCAGGTGTGAGCTAAGGAGTCTTACTTCCTGTCTCAAAAGACAGACTTTTCTAAGCCATCTAATCAGGCAGGTGGTGTTAGTTAATTGCCTACCAGCAGTTAACCACCACACTGCTGGATTAGAGGCACATTTGTGAACAGGGATAAGTCCCCTGTTACACACCCATTACAATGTTTACTGGGCAAAGTTTGAAAATGCATCTGCACAGCACAGTGGCCTATGCATGTTATTGCCAATTGCAATACCAGCTATGAACACTAGGTGATTCCAAGAGCTATACTGTAGAGTTGTAATAGAGGTTAATCTATGAATCGCCTGCGCATTCCACTGAGTTACATCCTGCGCATTACATATCAAGTGGTGCGCTAATGTGTTTCATGTACTATTACTCAGCATGCGCAATGTATATGCAGTAGTGTAGTACATATTTATAACATGTACAATAGGTTCACATGCACACCGTTTGGCTAAGGCAGGTGTTGTATATGCTGTTTTCCTTTGTACATCTTTCTCCAAAATCGGCATGGCTTGGAGATTTGGGAGAGCAGTAACGGGACCCTGAGAGGAGGGCTGGGAGCGAGGAATAAAAACATTGTATCCCTGTTCATTTGCCTCGTTGTTACAGGGGGGCTCAACACCAGCCCTCAATCCACCTCAACAGGGCAGGTTATAAGGATATCCCTGCTTCAGCACAGGTGGCTCAATCAGAGGGTCAGTCATTGGCGGAGCCCCTGATTGAACCACCTATGCTGAAGCTGGGATATCCTGAAAACCTGACCTGTTGGGGGGGGGGGGGGAGGGGGGCAGGACTGGAGTGGAGTAGTTGTGACTACGAAACATGTAGGATGTAATTGGTCCAAGTTTTTTTTTTTTTTCAACTTATTCTTTATTTGTTTTTTTGTTTTTTTTGTTAAGAAAAGTGGGGAGTGGGATACAGAACACAAAAAGGGGAAAATGTTACTTGTGAATCACATACAGTTGTATCATGTGAATAACACATTCAATGGGTAGACAATAATGACATCACTGTTATTACAGTGTTTAAAGTAGTGAATACAGAAAATTAACTCAAAAGACTTAAAAGGGGGAGAAAAAAGAAAAAAAAAAAGGGAAATATCATTGCTTTTAGAATATTCATTTCATTTGTTGGTATATCATACCAGCTTAACCTCCATGCATTTGTAGAGTATCCGAGACTGGATACTGGACACCCTCCAGGCACACCTCTGCATTTTATTCTGTTACGACTCCTATCACACCAGGGTTATCTCAATAGTGAAGCTCCTGTTACTATTGTTATTTATTTATTTATTTTTAATTTCCCTATCTAGTGTGTTTTTACCTCACCTATTTTTTGATTTTCAGGACTGGAGAGTAGCCCTCGAGAGATATCTATTTCCTATGTAGGTTCTCCACGGTTCCCAAACGTCTATGTATTTCTGTACTGTGTCGTTTTGTATCCCCGTCAGTTTTTCCATAAGACAGATCCTCCATAATCTCGCTTTTACAGCGTGTATAGCCGGCTGCTGTTCCTGTTTCCAGGCTTTGGCTATTTCGCATCTGGCAGCTGTATATATGTGTGTCAGGAGTTTGTCGTCAGTTTTTTCCATGTTTTCAATTGGCCTGCATAGCAGTACCTTCCAGGAGTCCAGGGGGAAGTCATACCCAAGGATTGTCTGCGCCATATCATGTGTGGCCCTCCATAGCTTTGTTACCTTTGGGCACGTCCACCACATATGTATAAACAATCCCTGCTGGCCACACCCCCGTGTACACAGTGGAGACATGTTTCTGAAAAATTTGGACAATCGTAGTGGGGTGTAGTACCATTGGTGGAGCATTTTGTATGCATTTTCTTTTATTAGTACACATGTGGAGCTCTTTGCTATTCCTTCGAATATGTTATCCCACTGCTCTTGATCTAGTTCTCCCAGCTCTTCTTCCCACCTCGTCCTCAATTTGTGCTTTATCTCCAATTCCTGTTTATCTTCTGCAAGTATGCTGTATACTTTAGAGATTAGACCCTTTCTGTCCTCCCCCATGAGGCACAAATCCTCAAATGTTGTGAAGTCGCTGTACGGACCTGTCCTCTGTATGTGATCCCTCAGTTGAAGATACCTAAAAAAGGCCGAATCAGGGAGGCCATAGTCTCTCTTTACTACCTCAAACGTCTTAGTAGCATTATTTGCCCATAGATCTTTTACCCTTATGATATCTGCCTTGCTCCAGTCTTTAAACGCTGTTGGTTCCGTGCCCGGGATAAAGCTAATATTGTCAAATAGTGGTGTCATCTGAGATTTGTAGGTGGATAGCCCATGTTTAAGTTTCAATGAATCCCACATAGCTATCGAGTGGTCCAAGTATTTTATTGCTACTCTATCCTATGTGTGCAATTTGGGCACTTTAGAGACTTTATTCCGCTTTTGCTGTGTACTTTTGAAATCGCTACTGTGACGTCACTCCGCAGCGTCCCGCAACAGCGCGACATACTGGAGTTTCATTCCCAGCCAGCCAGTTCACCCCTGCTTGTGGCTGCACTAAACGGAGAGCTCTGCGTACCACCCAGGTCCTCACTGATTAATCCCGGGCCCCTCCCAGTGCGTCTGCAGGCTGCAGATTGCTCGATCCGTCTGGAGCCCAGCTGACCAGAGGGGAGTTTCCCACAGAGACGGTGACCGAATGCTGAGGTGTTCCTAGGAAGGAAAAGCATCGCAGCTGCTGTCCCAGACGCCTGCCAAGGGAAACATACTCCTGACTCCTGTATGAGCGGCCGCCGAGTGGTAACTTGTGTGTTTAACACACTCAATGTTTATGTCCTAATACCTTGATGTACGCAGAATATTTATCCCCTATTTTAATATACACTTGTTACTTTCATACTTCACTATTTACGTTGTGCGCTGTTTTTTGTCTCCATATCTTCTGATTGTACAAGTGAGCGCTCTCTCATGCGCACTCTTTAATTGTACAAGTGAGCACTCTCATGTGCAAACTCATGTGCAGTCTCTTTGATTGTACAAGTGAGCACTCTCATGTGCAGACTCTCTGTACAAGTGAGCACTCTCTCATGTGCAGACTCTCTGATTGTACAAGTGAGTGCTCTCTGATTGTCATGATCAGGGTATGAGGGGTTAATGGGATCTGTGTATATGTTGATCTGCATCCCCCTGCTTCAGCAGAATTATCCCAGGTCTGAGATGTATTTCCCCAGCAGTCTGTGTTATATTACTATGTGTGTATAAATCATGTCGGGGGGGGGAAAGGGTTAACCATATTGTGGATCTGTATTTCCCCGCTTCAGCCAAATTGTCCCAGGTCTTAGATGTATTTCCCCAGCAGTACTGTTTGTTATTGTATATATCCTGTTATCATGAAATGGATATGAGGGGTTAATGGGATCTGTGTATATGTTGATCTGCATTCCCCCACTTCAGCAGAATTCATTGCTATGTTATGTATTAACATGGAGAGAGGGTTAACTGTGTATTTGTCATAATGTAAACCCCATAGAACCATATCTCTGTATGTGTTTGTTCTACAAGGCTGAAATTTGGGTATGCTTTCCTACTGTATGCAACGAACACAGGTTGCATACATATTGTTAATCTGATTTCAAGAGAATATATAAGTATTTTACTGTGTATTTCTGTCATGTTGGATGTAGCATTGGGCTTCTCTGTCGTCTGTTGTAAAGATATGCCACGTTCAATAGCACTCCATTTTGACATATGTAGCCCCGAGGTATATTTTCACTTTCTGGCCCCCCTCCGCGAGTGCCGTGCGGTAGCGGGTGCCGCCGGAGGCTGCGACGGACCCGCCGGCACTTCGCGAGGGTGGGGGCCAGAGCAGAGAGCAGATCGCGCTTGTGGTTGCCGGGGACGCGATCGGGCCGTCGCTAGGGCAGCGATCGCGTTGCCACCGGCTCGGCGGCTTGAGAGGGCGCCTCCATTGCGCGTTAGCTCGCGCATGCGCAGTAGGTACAAAGCGCGCGATAGGATCCCCAATGCAGGGAGAGATCGCGCGAGAGTAGGGAAGGGAGTAGAGAGATTGAGGCGGCCATTAGGGGTTCGCGCATGCGCAGGGGAAGCGCGCACGCGGCCCCAATGCTTAGACAGCCCCCTGGGAACTACAATTCCCAGGAGGCTTAGGGAGACAGGCATCAGGTGCCTGAGTGTGGCCAATAGGGCTGGAGGAAGCTCAGCCCGGGAATATAGATACATTTCCCAGGCTTTGCATGCGTCAGTCAGGCAGAGGCAGAGGAAGGAGTAGGAAGGGTGCAGGGAGCGCGTGGCTCCTGCATCAGGTAAGGGTTCTCCCTAGATCCCCAGGCAGGCCCCAATTCCCGGTAAGGGCAGGGGGTAACTGAAGAGGGACGGCCATAGCTAGGGAGGTGACCCTTAGGTGAGGAAGGTGCAGGTTTGGCAGTGCCACAGCGGATAGGGCTGTGGGCACTGGCAAAGAGGCACAGTGTGCATGCAGTGTATTTGCTGCGGGATCCAGGTGGCTGTGTGTGATTGCAGCTGTCTGTGTGTGTTGTCGCTGCATGTGCTGGGCGCAGTGCGTGCAGTGTGTGTGAAGTGTATGTGAATCCCTGCAGGCTGACAGTGTAAGCTGTGTGTCGGCTGCAGGTGAGTTAGGCTGTTAGGATTAGCCAGATACAGACAGGACTGGGTAGCTAGGGGAAGGGGGGCAGGTTATTGTCCACAGGCCCTAGGAGTTTTCCCCAAGCCACCCCAGGTTGCGGTTCCTCAGGGACAGGCCCTAGGTTAGGGTTGCTGTCACTCTAGAAGTAGTTGTGATAGAAAGCGAATAGCTGCGGTTGCTGTTCCCATGCGGTTGGTGTTGCCGTGATCCGGTTGGAGTTCCCGGGAAGCGGTGGGACCCTCGTTGGGGTCCACGGCGGAAGTACCTGAATAAGGATCAGACGGACGTCTGACCCTTTGAGAAGTGTGTGGCGGTCCCGAGCATCGGAGTGCTCGGAAGGTACCTCTGAAATATAAGTGCACCAAGTGGGCCCTAGCTTAATTTAGTGACTGCACAGTCACCCACGACCTTTCGTAGGAGTACGAGACATTGGGTGTGGGGGATCACAGGACACTGGGTGGGGAACACCAGACATTGGGCTGAGGTGATGCGGGTAGAGCATCAGGTGATGTCATGTTATGTTATGTTATGTAATGAGGTTATGTGTGTGTGTTAAGTAAAGTGTTAGTTTGGTTTATCATCTACGTGTGTTATTGTATTTCTTACCCAGGGCTATCTTTCCTAACGGGGGATCCTGGGTAAGTGGAGGCGCTGCATCAGGTATGGTAAGGGTTTCCCCAGGCTCCCAGCTAGCGGAGGCTCAGATCTCCTGGAGCCACAGGTGTTATGCAGTACCAGTAACCCTTTAGGAGCAGGTGTGTTGCAGGGAAAGGGACCGGTTAGACCACGAGGGGCCAATGTGAGATTGGGTGGGTCGGCCGGTTCACAAAAAGGGTTACACATATATACACACATATATATATATATATATATATATATATATATAGTGGGGGCTCAGGGGTTCCCAAAAAGAGCTTGCTGGGGTTCTGTGTTTTGTTAACCTATTCTCAGCTGTTTCAGCTGGTGGAGGTTAGTGGCTCCTCCTTCCCAGGTTTTAAGCCCGCCCCTCCCCACTTCCCTAGTTTGCAAGTGCCTCATTCTGCTGGATATAGACCCACTGTGGTCTTTCTCCCTCCTATTAGAGGTAAATGAGAATTGTAATCCTAATAGAGGTATATTAGTATTTTATCTGGTAGTGTTAGGACTTGCGAACAGGTGTCTGCCTTGACGTGGCTCGCAAGCTTACAATGCTTTGGCCAAAGGGTTAAACTAAATGACCCTATTTCAAGAGAATATATAAGTATTTTACTGTGTATTTCTGTCATGTTGGATGTAGCATTGGGCTGCTCTGTAATCTGATTTAATATATGGGAAATATAGGTATGAGTTATCGCTGTTTTTACTATAACTGTGGATATAAATTTGGAAGCTGGCCAAATGGCCCCTTTTGATATGTAATTGTACAATCAAAGGAGGCCACTTGAAAGGCTTTGTTGTGGAGAAGTTCCTCAGAGGTGACTCGCCTCATTGCATATGCACCCAGGTCTCACAACTAGGTGATAACCATTTCACCTGTCAAAAGTGACACCCTACATGAAAGACCCCTGCCCAATAAGCCTTTTTGCTAGACAGGATGGCAACGAAGGCATCAGGTCATTGTTTTTTATAAATGGGCTGGCCAAGTAGCTACAGGGGAGGGTTGTATTAATGAGGGGCTGGGTAAACCCAGCTTCTCGCGTTACCTGGCAACCTGTGATTGTGACAATGTAATTGTTCACCAATAACTGAACTGCCATGGTAGGAATGGGGGCCTGCATCTATATAGTTGCTTGCACCCCTTATTCCTGTGTGGGTTGCTTGTGGTTGCTGTCGTTTTGTCGTGCTTGTTGTGACCTTTAACAACTAAGGAGCTGCTATTCGGCTGAATATCTCCTTGTCTAACCTCAGTAAGTGTAAATATTTCTGTAATGTTATTTGCTTGATGTATTGTCTGTTCTGCTCATAGGAAATAAACTCATTAAGTTTACTATATCCTAGTCTTGTTCAAGCTGGCCCGGTTATTGTATGTATGTGCTGTTCTCTTGTGACACTGATGTTCAGACTCTCTGATTGTACAAGTGAGTGCTCTCTCATGTGCAGACTCTGATTGTACAAGTGAGCACTCTCTTATGCGCACTCTTTAATTGTACAAGTGAGCACTCTCATGCGCAGACTCTAATTGTACAAGTGAGCGCTCTCTCATGTGAAGACTCTCTCTAATTGTAACATGCATGAAACATGAGCCACAAATCTGATACTTGTGTAAACAAAAATGTACACGCTACATGTGCACACAGAGATTCACACACTACATGTGCGCACAGAGATTCACATGCCACATGTGCGCACAGAGATTCACACGCCACATGTGCGCACAGAGATTCACACGCTACATGTGCGCACAGAGATTCACACGCTACATGTGCGCACAAAGATTCACACGTTACATGTGCGCACAGAGATTCACACGTTACATGTGCGCACAGAGATTCACAAGTTACATGTGCGCAGAGATTCACACGTTACATGTGCGCACAGAGATTCACACGCTACATGTGCGCAGAGATTCACACGTTACATGTGCGCACAAAGATTCACACGTTACATGTGCGCACAGGGATTCACACGTTACATGTGCGCACAGGGATTCACACGTTACATGTGCGCACAGAGATTCACACGTTACATGTGCGCACAGAGATTCACACGTTACATGTGCGCACAGAGATTCACACGTTACATGTGCGCACAGAGATTCACACGTTACATGTGCGCACAGAGATTCACACGTTACATGTGCGCACAGAGATTCACACGTTACATGTGCGCACAGAGATTCACACGTTACATGTGCGCACAGAGATTCACACGTTACATGTGTACAGTGTGAGTATTAGAACTATTTATTTCCTGACTCTTGGGAAAGAAAATATAGCTGAGAAATGCAATTCCCCTTAAATGGGGCACAGCCTGATAATGAAATGATTTGCTGGTCAGGTCATAGTGTGAGGGACATTGTATGTACTTCAGCTATTTGAACAGATCTGGGAAAGAATAATGGAGATTAAAGATGCAAACACGCATGCACTGCTATACCACTGTGTTTCTCAGATTGTGTCACAGGCATTTTGCGGTTTCTACAGGGATACTTTCATTTAATGTACTGCGTCATGCGTTAGCTGTACCGCGTCATGCGTTAGCTGTACCGCGTCATGCGTTAGCTGTACTGCGTCATGCGTTAGCTGTACCGCGTCATGCGTTATCTGGAAATTATTTTTTTTTTTTAGGGGATGTATAAAATTACTCATTTTGTCATTAATAAAAAGCATCGTTCTTATTGCTTATCAATTAAAAATGCACTGGGCACATTCTGATGAGAAATACAAAACCCTACACATTTGTTTTATTATCTCCTGTGGGATTACACCGTGAAAGTGCCATTCCGCCGGCTGATGCTTTGCAGTGTAATTTCCCTAGAAGAGTTTGCTCACGAAACCACTGACAGCTCCGGGTAACACGGCGGAGACCAGATCACCAAACCAGGATCCCCGGGAGGCGTTCTGTTCCCTCAGATCCCGGATCTGATCCTCCAGCATTTCACAGTTCCTCTTGAATCCTTCATTGAGCATGGCTGCCTGTTCCTGAAAACACAGAGGGGGGGGGGGGGGGTCACTAAACTTCGATCAGAAGTATCCGAGCTCAGTCCCACGTTACCTGGCATATAGGCAAAGGCAGGTAAAAGAAATGCTTTTAAGTAGAAATGTTTAAAGTAGTGAGGAAGTTTAAAAAGAAGTGGAAAATGGACAACACCTTCTGCTTCTGATTCCTGCAATTGATCTACGTTGGAAAAGAGGATATCATCTATCCCAGACTGCACATCACTTAACTATTGCTGTGATGCCACCTTTATTTTTTATATTTGCTGTGACCTCACTTCTTTTCAAATTATGCACTTCCTTCCACCAGCCTCATTATGTCTCTAACTCTATTCATATATCTCCATATCTCCTTCCTTCACCACTTCTCAGTTCACAGGAACTCCTTTCTTACCTGCGCCGTCTGACAAGTCACAGCTATACCCCCTGCACTAAAACACACCCCTACAAATCATCCTCACACATTCTCTTTCTATCCATGCTTCTCCTCCTTACTTCTGGGGATATCTCTCCTAATCCTGGTCCCTGCCTTATTTCTACATGCGCTCGTCCTCGCCTTCACATGCAACTTCTACTCCTTCTGGTGTAAACCCCTCCAACCTCATACCCATCCCCTGCCACCCTCCCTCCTCTCTCCCTTTCTCCTGTGCCCTTTGGAATGCTCGCTCTCTTTCTAACAAGTTCCTCTCTGTGCATTACTTCTTTCTCTCTCACTCCCTGCTTCTCTTTGCTATAACAGAGACCTGGCTCACTCAGTCTGACTCTGCTCTGGAAGCTGCCCTCTCCTATGGTGGCCTTTCCTTCTCCCACACTCCGCGCCCTGATAGCAGGGGTGGAGGTGTGGGGCTCCTGCTCTCCTCTCTCTGCCGCTACCGAACCGTTCCTATTCCTCCCTCTTTTGCTTTTCCCTCCTTTGAGGTTCACACAGTCCAGATCTTCTCCCCTCTCCCTGTCCATGTGGCTGTCATCTATCGCCCACCTTCCTCTACTCATCCCCATTCTGCCTTTCTCTCTCACTTTGAATCCTGGCTCTCTTTCTCTCCTCAGACTCCCCTGTTCTTCTCCTTGGGGACTTCAATTGCCACATTGATGACCCCTCTCTCCCTTGGGCTTCCCACTTTCTCTCTCTAACCTCTTCTTTTGGCTTTCAACAATGGACTGCAGCCAGCACCCACAAGGATGGACACTATCTAGACCTGTTTTTCACTAAAAACTTCTCTCCGATTTCTCCATTTCCCCTTTTCCTCTCTCTGACCATCACCTCATCTCATTTTCTCTCTCTCGCTTCTCCCAATCTCCATCTCGCCCTCGTTTTTGCAGAAACCTGCGCTCTATTAACCTACCAGCTCTTGATTCCACTTTACGCTCCTCACTCTCCTCTCTCAGTTCTGCTTCAGACTCTGACAACCTGGTGAGAAACTACAACTCTGCCTTATCTTCCTCTCTTGATCTTCATGCCCCGCTTTCGCTCTGCCGTCCTCGCCCTTCTAACCACTCGTTCCTCTGAACGCCTCTGGAGGAAATCTCATACGCTCGCAGACTTAATTCACTACAAATGTATGCTGTCCTGTTTCAACTCTGCCCTCTCTCAGGCTAAACAAACCTACTTTTCATCAATAATCAACACACACAAGTCTAACCCACGCCGACTCTTTTCTGTCTTTGACTCTCTACTCAGACCACCCTCAGCTGCCTCCTCTTCTTCCTCCATCTCACCTCAGGACTTTGCTGACTTTTTTAAGGAAAAGGTGGAATCCATACGTCAGAACATCCCATCTGTTGCCTCCTCCCATCCCACACTGCTTCCCAACTCTCCTCCTGCCTTTCTTGACTCTTTTTCTGCTATCTCGGAGGAGGATGTGTCACTGCTGATCTCCTCTTCCCCCTCTACCACTTGCCCTCTTGATCCCATTCCCTCCCATCTCCTAAAACCTCTTGCTCCTTCTATAATCCCTATGCTCACACAGAACTTTAACTCTTCCCTCTACTCTGGTACCTTTCCATCCTCCTTCAAGCATGCAACCATTATACCATTACTCAAAAACAGCATTCTTGACCCTACCTGTCCTTCTAACTATCGACCTGTCTCCCTCCTGCCTTTTGCCTCCAAACTCTTTGAACGTTTTGTATTCTCTCGATTGCTACACTTTTTCAACACCTATTCTCTTCTAGACCCTCTACAATCTGGCTTCCGCACTGCTCACTCTACTGAAACAGCCCTCACTACAATAACTGACGACCTCCATGCTGCCAAAGACAGAAGTCATTACACTCTGCTCATATTACTCGACCTCTCTGCAGCATTCGACACCGTGAACAACCCTCTTCTCCTTCACATTCTCCATATTCTTGGTATTCGGAATAAAGCTCTATCCTGGATCTCATCCTACCTCTCCCATCGTACTTTCAGTGTCTCTTCTGCTAACACCTCCTCCTCCTCTATTGATCTCTCTGTGGGGGTAACCCCAGGGCTCTGTCCTGGGACCCCTTCTCTTTTCTCTTTACACACTCTCTCTAGGTGACCTAATCACATCTTTTGGGTTTAAATATCACCTCTATGCTGACGACAAACAAATTTACCTTTCAACACCTGACCTTACACCTGCTATACAGACCAAAGTTTCTGAATGCCTCTCTGGAATATCATCCTGGATGGCCCTCCGCCGACTGAAACTTAACATGACAATAACAGAGCTCCTTATACTTCCTCCCAAACCTGGCCCTACTACCTCCTTCCACATTACTAATGGAAATACGATCATTCACCCAGTAGCCCAAGCACACTGCCTAGGGGTTACACTTGATTCCTCTCTCTCATTCTCCTCTCATATTCAAAACGTTTCTAAAACTTGTCGCTTTTTCCTCCGCAATATCACAAAGATACACCCTTTCCTCTGTTACTCGACTGCTAAAACTCTGACACAGGCCCTCATTCTCTCACGTCTCGATTACTGCAACCTCCTGCTGTCCGGCCTTCCTGCCTCTCACCTGTCTCCCCTACAATCTATCCTAAATGCTTCTGCCAGAATCACTCTACTCTTTCCTAAATCTGTCTCAGCATTTCCCCTCATGAAATCCCTCTCCTGGCTTCCGATCAAATCCCGTATCTCACACTCAATTCTCCTCCTCAATTTTAAAGCTTTTCTGCCCCTCCTTACATCTCAGCCCTAATTTCTCGTTATGCACCATCCCGACTCTTGCGTTCTTCTCAAGGATGTCTTCTTTCTACCCCCTTTTTATCTAAAGCTCTCTCCCGCCTTAAACCTTTCTCACTTTCTGCCCCACACCTCTGGAATGCCCTTCCCCTCAATACCCGACTAGCACCCTCTCTATCCACCTTTAAGACCCACCTTAAGACACATCTGCTTAAAGAAGCATATGAGTAGCACTGTGGATAATCCTGGACACATGATACATAAAGCTTGGCCCCCTGCAGACGCACTTACTAGAATTCCCTCCTATTGTCTCTGTACGTTCTCCCTACCTACCAATTAGATTGTAAGCTCCTCGGAGCAGGGACTCCTCTTCCTAAATGTTATGTTATGTCTGAAGCACTTATTCCCATGACCTGTTATTTATATGATATGTATTACTACTGTGAAGCGCTACACTGGCGACACACTTTATTGCAGTGTGGCCAGTACCGCAAGCCGGGAGATTTCCCGGCTTGCAAGTGGCAGCCCCTCGGCATGCCGCGCGTCTCCGATGCGCGGTCACGCGTCATCGGGTGCCTGCGCCCCATGCACGCACGTCCAGGGCTCCCCGAGGGAGCCCTGGTGTCCCGCGATGTGGGGGACGGCGGCAGGGGGTTCCGGGGGACCCGGCGGACCCGGCAGCGGTAGGGAGAGCGCCCCGATCGGAGGGCGCTCTTCCGCTGCTTCGGCGCGTGCCCGTCACCCTCGGGCGCGCGCCAGGCTACTGCTGCGGCCAAGAACGGGCAAATGCTCGAATAAACTTGGCCGCAGCAGTATGTACATTTATGGCGCTATATAAATAAAGACATACAATACAATACATATCAGGTTCCGATACCCCGTATCAGAGCTTTGTCCCACGTTTCCTGGCATATAGGGAAAGGCAGGTAATGTCAGATCAGGTTCTGATACCCCTTATCAGAGCTTAGTGATCCCCAGACAAATATACAATAATAATACAAGATCCTAAATAATATAAATTGTGATTTGTACACATTAAAAAATAATATAGTAATTCTGACCTGTGGTGGAGCTGCAGTTCTGAGAGAGGGTGTTTTACCAAACATGAAAGAGAGGTAGAGTGCTGATTACAATGCGCAAGAGCAGCTGCTTCTCACTCATGTGCAGGTCACCACACCCAGACTTTACCTGCACATGAGTGAGCAGCAGCTGTGTATCCCTGTGTGCCTCGACGAGCGGACACTCCCCTCGCTTAACTCCGCTCACAGCCGTGACATCATGGAATCGTTTTTCACTATTTTTGCTTCCTCTTTTTCCCACGTATATGTGGATTTGCTGGCACCCAGATTACTTGGATAAAGGATCATTTGGCCATATTTTTCCCGGAACAAACCAGGACATATGCTGCGCATGGCGGTCGGCGAGCACCCATGTGCGATTGGCCCTTCCCAGGATTTAGATAGAAAACCGGACATTTGGTCAGATCTCGGGACACCGGGACAGAGGGCAAAAAACCCAGGACTTCTGGTCACCCTAACTACCTACCATCACCTTCTAAACATGTGAGCGGTGGACTTCATTTCCTGACACTATTGTCACTATTCTTGTCACACGTTGTGATTCTTTGCAATATGTTTGTGTTTTTATTATATATCCCCTGGGGGTCTTGTGCTTAGTTATCACTACTGTATTATTTATATAACTTTACAAAATTATAATACAGGGAAATGAATACAAGCAGTGGGGATAAGAGCACCAAGCAAACGCCAACATGAAGTATACCAATGCCCTGAAGAGCTCACCATCTATGTGGTATAGTGGGAGACACAGTAAGAGTATAAGTCAGGGAGGTCGGGGGCGTCTGGAGTCTGTGCTGATGTAAATAGTTTAAAGAGACGCTTCGTTTAAGAGGCGAATTTTCAACTGGGCTTTGAAAATGGAAAGAGAATGTGCTTAACAGATCTCGAGAGGAAGAGCGTTCCATATGTAGGGAGAGGTTTAAAACGAGACAGCTGTGGAGGTAAAAGGTGCAAAGATGAGACATCTTAGGTCGAGCATAAGAGTTGAGTAGGGGTTTAATGAAAGATCAGGGGTGCGGTATATGGAGGTGCAGGGGAATGTACAGCTTTAAAAGAGAGTAGTGGAATTGTGTAGTTATATGGAGATTAATAGGGAGAACGAAGAGAGATCTCAGGTCAGACGCAGATACACGCCAGAAGAGCAGGAGATGATTCTAGCAGCAGCATTGTGAGCAGGAGTTTAATTTCTGCGAGAGAGATGTTAAAGAATGGAGAAGTGACACAGAGAAGAGTTGGCGTGGGTTACTGTAGGTGCGGTGGGTTTGTAGCGGTGTGTGTTGCTTGGATACTGTACCTTCAGTTTCTCTGTGATCATCCAGTCATTCTCCTGTATCATCTTCTTTCTATCTTCCTCCATCTTCTCCATCAGCATTTCCTGCTGCTGCGCAAAACTTCTCTCCTGATCTCCCATGAGCTGCTCCAGGCGTCTGTTATTCTCCTCCAGGATCTGCTTCTCCCTCTCTGCGGCCTCAGCCTGGGCTCGCTGCTCTGGGGAGGGATGTTATATACAGAGACACTCTCATTTATACAGCATCCAACACTGGCCCACTGGGCAATGGAACCTAATAAGAGGGTGCGTCAGGCATGGGGTCGCTGAGCAGCTTCTACCTTCCAGGTATCACACATGGGAGATATTATACTATTATCATATCAGGTCATTTTCATTAACTCAATCAGCGTATTATATACAGTGTGTTCTAGATTCATCAAACTGCATTGTGGGATATTGCACCCAATCAGGCGTCACCTGCCCTTAAACTGAGTGGCAGTAAATGCGGGTCAGGGCGCTTGATGATTTCTGGTATGTCTCTTTTAATAAGTACTAGCTGAGAGACCCGGCGTTGCCCGGGAGTAAAATGTCCCGCTCTCTCCTCTCCACTCCCCCTGTCTGTTTCTCCGCTCCCCCCTATTTCTCCGCTCCTCCTCTCTTTCTCAGTTCCTCCCCCATGTGCAGCTCCGCCCCCCCCATGCACAGCTGCTGTCCCCTCCCTACAGTGTCCCACACACACAGTGTCCCACACACACAGTGTCACACACACACACACACACAGTGTCACTCAC
The DNA here is from genome assembly GCF_040206685.1 of Ascaphus truei. NCBI lineage: Eukaryota > Metazoa > Chordata > Amphibia > Anura > Ascaphidae > Ascaphus > Ascaphus truei. The sequence continues at coordinate 140,092,703 of NC_134488.1, forward strand.
ACTGTCACACACACACACAGTGTCACACACGCACATACACACAGTGTCACACACACGCACAGTGTCACACACACGCACAGTGTCACACACACACACAGTGTCACAGACACACACACCCACACACAGTGTCACACACATACAGTGTCACACACACGCACAGGGTCACACACGCAGACACACACAGTAAACAGGAGGAGGGAGGAGAGTGGAACGGCCGGCGATCTGAACAGGCGGCTCCCCCCCTCAGCACCTATCTCCCGCACCGCGCGGCCGCCACTGCCCTGCTCCCCCCCTTCCGCTGGCATGTCCCGTGTGCGTGGCAGGCGGTGATGGCGGAGCAGCAGAGGGTGACGGGGGGGTCGTGTTGAGGGGGGAAGGCGCACCGAGGGGAAGGTAGCAGGGAGGTGAGCACTCAGCCGGGCCGAGTTCCTCCCCCCCCCCCCCACGGCAAAGCAGGGTTAAGGGCGCCGCGAGGGAAGGTAGCGGGTATGTGAGCTGCGGGTGAGGGGGGGTGATGGATGGGGGGGGGGGAGCCGGCGGGGAGGTGAGCTTTGGGTGATGGGGGGAGGATCCAGGGGGCCAGGTCGTGAGGTGAGGAGGAGAAGAGGAGAGTGGCCGGGTGGTTGTGCTTGTCCCCTCTCCCTCCCCAGCTGTGTCAGCGGCGGGTGAGAGTGTGGCAGGTGAGCCAATGAGAGGCGTGCTGGGGCGGGGCCGGGCCACGGACCAATCTGGTTGGCCAGAGGCTTAGTGACAGACCGACGGACCAATCATATTGCCCATAAGCACAGCTAACATACAACTTTTTAAGTTATATAGATATAGATAACCCCCTTTGGGAGTAGCAGAGCCTGTGGAAGAAACTAAACATCACTGATAATTTAGGGTAACAGTCTGCCAGAGACTTTTATTATTGCATAGCTTCAGCAAGAGACTCAAGTGCAACCAGAAGGGAAAAAAAGATAAAGTAGCGCTAATCACTAAACTACTATTAATATATATTACAAAATACAGTGTAATATTGTGTAATAGTATTATTTAAAAATACTATTACACTATTTTTATAAGTGTTAATGGAGGAAGGTAAAGCGTCCAATATAAGTATACTTAAGTCCAGCTGCCAGAGTCCAGGAGAGAGTCCCACGTCCCCCCACATGTGAGAAGAGAAGAAAGACCGTGCGCAAGGTGCAGGGGAGTAGGAGAGGTGCAGGGTCTCCCCTCTACAAAATCGGAGGCGACGGATACAACAGGCATACAGCGGAAGGGGACTGAGGGCTCTGCATTGCTTGGAATGTGAGCAGGATTATTGCTGAAGCGGAGAGTCTACTACCACACACTGGGAAGCTATCCAAAAACGCTGGTTTTGATCATACTGGCTGTACTGTAAGTGCAATGTTATTCTGACTAAGGGGGCTATGATACTATATGATATAGGCTACCTCATAAAGGGGCCTGTATCTCTGGAAGCAAGGGGTCCCCGGAGACCCCCTGCACATGTCCACTATGAGTAAGAGTTGTTTTGATGTTTTTATTTTGCCGATGTTTGCGCAGAGAGAGCGGCGGGTCTCTCTCTGCTGCAAACACATATCGGCAGAAAATGCCTATCGCCAGGTTATCGGGAGCCAGGATTTTTTATCACCGGCTCATCAGCAGTTTTGCTTTCGCAGAGGTTCGGCAGGGATCGGCATGGACTCGGCCCTGACTGAATACCGCGAGGGCAAATCGCCAAAATCATGCCGATCGGGAACACTTGGCGAATGCATTTTTTCAGCACTTAGTGCATGAGGCCCTAAGTCTTTTGTAATAAATGTATTGTGCCTGATCTTTTTCTCTTTTGTTTCCATTGCATACTCTCTATATCCTGGAGATCTAGCCCGTCTTCATTAGCCTCTGACACCCCGGATAGGAAGGGAACTACAGTACAAGCCATACTCATTGTAAGTGCAGGAATATTAATTGCAAGAACTTTCAAAAGGGAGTTCATTTTTATTAACACATTGTTATCTTCTTTGAATTTTTTTTTACCTGGACTATCAATAAGAAATATACTTGGGTCAACGCGCCGGAAGATATTCTTTCTTCTCTGCTCACAGGTGCAACCAGGCAGAGGTCTGATTACCATAAGCACGAATCTTATCCTTTATTACATCTACATTTTATAGCATGCAGAAGAACGAGGAGTGACGAGTTACACAGCGTCTTGTCACTGGGCGGCTTCTTGCTGTTTCTACACTTACGCATATTAACATAGATTTTTACAAGCAGAACTAAGTGATAATTAAACAGATGAACGTGTTTTTACTACTACCCAGGGCAAAAACTCTGCCTGGCGCCTTCCTGTTTATTCATCGCAGAGTGAGAAAGACGTGATAAAAGAAATCCAGCAAGAGAAGGCAATTATTAGATTTTATATATATATATATATATATGTATATATATATATATATATATATATATATATTTAGATAAGTAAATGACTGATAAGCAATTTCTAAGGTCAAGTATTTTATTGAAATACATTCAATCTATGGAAACAGGCATTCTTACCCATAATCCCCTTCTGTACTGAGCAAGAGTCTGAAGTTATATTCTACAATCATTTAAGGGTTAACTGTGTGGGCTCACACAGAGTAAAACCCCTTCCCTATCACATGGTGGTGGGGTGACTCAGCAGAAGTTAAGCCCTCCCCCCCCCTCACTACCTTTCTGCCTGGAGACAGTGACATCATGTAGGCTATAAATAGAAGGGGAAGCTTCTGGAAGGCAGATCGCCAGAGATATCTCACTGTGAATAGCTATGTAAGCCCCTATGTATAGGATAGTTTCAGCATCCTTTTTATTGTTTTCAGTTAGGGAAAGTATCCTGCTTACACAGAGTCCCACCATGGAGAACAAAAACCCAGGCGCTACCTAGGAAGATGGTAGGTATAGTGAAAGGGGGATATAACAACCTTGGTAGTAGGCAAGGTGTCCCTCTGCTTCTTTTCCACCTGTGACTCAAAAAACCCCAATAAAGGATCTACCCAGGATCCTTCAACAAATGAGACAAGAAAAAAAGGGGGGGATGGGGGAGCACTGGTGAAAATCTGATAAATAACCTAAAAAGGTTGTTAAATGCTCTATGTCAATCTCAAGGGTTTTGAGGGTGTAGAATAAATTTTAACACTCACGGCCTTGTGCGAATGCTGTCGCATAAAGGTATCTTTTGGGCTCACTTTTCCTTCTCTTTTTCTTAAAGAAAAAGAGAAGAAGGAAAAGTGAGCCCAAAAGATACCTTTATGCGACAGCATTCGCACAAGGCCGTGTGAGTGTTAAAATTTATTCTACACCCTCAAAACCCTTGAGATTGACATAGAGCATTTAACAACCTTTTTAGGTTATTTATCAGATTTTCACCAGTGCTCCCCCATCCCCCCCTTTTTTACAGAGTCCCACCAGGCTGGTCTTATACTACTCTTAAGATATACCAAGGGCGAGACTATGCTGAGTGAACTCCCCAAGCAGAAATCCATAAGCATAGTTGGACCAGGCCCGCTGGAGGGTCCGTCACTGGCTCTCACCCAGAATGCCACGTAGTGGCAGGCCGTCCTGAAATGAGGAAGCTGGTCAATGAGGGAGTAGTACCAGGCCTGTCAGGGGCCTCGTGGATCTGGAGAACTACCAGCTCTGTAGAGCAAAGGGAGTCTATAGGTAGACTAGTGAATATAAAGCCTCAATACCTTCCTATCAGGTCAAGATTGGGGGCAGTTCGGGAAGCAACACAAACAGTATAGGCCAAGGACACTCTACCGGAAATACAAGATGACCTCTGTATGATAAATGTGAGACTGTGCCTACAAGATAAGATAATAAAGCCGCTGTTTGAATGAATACACTTCCTGGCGCCCATAATTACTTACCAATGAGGCCTGCATCCTGAACCAAGTAATGCATCAGAGCAGCCCTAGCAGCGACACTGATATAAACCCGCTAAGAGTCAGGCAGGGAGGGTTACATATGAAATAGATTGTCTGCTGACCGGAACCTTACAAGAAATGATACATTGGGGAGACAGGTTTAGAGTGTCAATAATAACAACCAATCAGAGAGCGCCATGTCTGAAAGTGCTACAGGTGAGGAACCTGTTATATTAAATCCCAGCTCGGCTGGACAGAGCATTGTGATTGGTCATTGTCATGGCCCTGATTTATAACACAGTTTGATGTGACCTCTTACAATACTCCCAAGCCCCCCTATTTCTCCCTCTCACTGACCTGCTATCTCCTTATCTTTTACCGACAGAGACTTGTCGGCCTGCAGGATGGAAGCTCCCACCTTCTCCTTCTCTATGAGGAACTCCTGCAGCACCTCAAGGGCCTGGGGACAGAAACAGTCAGCACTCAGACAAATCCTGCAGGCCCCTTCCTGTAACCTCTAACAGAACATAACGACCGAGGAGAAATATGTTACAAGATATTGGAAGCTCCCCTACACCTAATATAACCCTATGAGATGCACGGTGAGAAGTTATTTCAGTATCACAGACATACGGAAAGACACTAAGGAGTCGGGTTATTACCGTATTTCCTCGATTGTAAGACGCCTTCGATTGTAAGACGCGCCATCGATTTGGCCCTTACAATCGAGGAAAATTACTTTTTCACTTACCATGTTTCAGGAGAGGTTCCATGTCAGCGGAGGATGAAGCGGGCGGCGGCGGCCGGAGAGGTCCCACGTCTGCAGATGGTTGAAGATGGTCAGTGGGCGGGAGTGCGGCGGCGGCAGGACAGGTCCCAAGTCTGCAGGTGAATGAAGATAAGAAGACAGTGGGCGTGCGGTGGGGTGCGGCGGCAGGAGATCATAATAGCAGGAGAGCTGAGCAGGAGTATAGTGAAATAGGGGAAAGGCTTGGGAGGTGCACACTGTAACCAGAAGTCAGACACCGGTCAACTTCCGGTGTTACAGTGTGCACCTCCCAAGCCGTTCCCCTATGCCGCTCTGCTCCTGCTATTATGATCTATTAGCCGCCTCCGCCACCGCACGCCCGCTGTCTTCTTATCTTCATTCACCTGCAGACTTAGGACCTGTCCTGCCACCACCACCGCACTCCCGCCCGCTGTCCATCTAAAACCATCTGCAGACATAGGACCTCTCCTGTCGCCGCCGCCCGCTTCATCCTCCGCTGACATGGGACTTCTCCTGAAACATGTTTTGTGAAAAGAGGGGGTAAGTACTGTAGACACTTGAAACATTTTTTTTTTAATACATCGATTCTAAGACGCACCCCGATTTCAGACATGTGAAAATTGAAAAAAAGTTTGCGCCTTAGAATTGACGAAATAGGGTATATCAATCAACAATATGCAAACATGAAAGCTCAGGGAGATAGTTACGTTCGATGGTACAAGGTACATTATGTGACAATTACCAAAACTCAGAAGTCCCTTACTGCATTCAAATCCCTGCATGAGCCGTTCAGTATTTCTCAGGAACGTAGAGGTCCTGTCCTGGGGTTCTGGGTTTTTAGTTTTAAATAACTTGGGGGGTTCTAAAGATCTTAAGGGTTTTTACATCAAACACCGGTCAGGTTGCAGTTTAGCTTATTGCAAGTTAAATAGTAGCCTTTTTTATATGATTATTAATTATATTACTTATTAAACATTTGCCTTTGTGGTAGCCAAAGACTATACAAAAAACAGCTTGCGCGTGACTCATGCTTCATCTCCGCGCCTTTTTAAACTGCCCATTTTTCTATTTTTAAGGAGCCCATGTAAAAAGAACTGGCAAGGTGGGTGCTCGGCACCACTGGGTGATCCTGTGTGTCCGTACCATTGAGCTTCTTCACCTATAAGGGTGGCCAATCTTAAGTCATATGTTCTTCCCCCGGAAAGCCAAGCGTTCCTCAGGTCATGTTGTAGTTCTTCAGCCCGAAGGCCTCACAAACACCTGTAGGATGTCATGTCCTGACTGCTACTATGCAGAAGACCTCACCTGGGTACTTCAACTACCTCAGTGCCCCAGGGTTAGTACCTTTTTGTCCCACCATATTTCCCATGGTTTCTCATTGGTCGTCCAACTAACTTACTTCCTGGTTTAGCCCTACTTAAACCAGGAAGTGGCATTTTCCTTTGCTGCAGCACCAGGTTAAATCCCTCCTGATCTCTCCTTGCTGCCCGGCGGCCCCTTTCATTGTTACTGTTTCCTGTTACTAGGCCCCGCCTCCATGATCCCGCTTCTCAGCCGGGTCAGAGAATAAAGTGCATGTCCCTGTGCCCGTTCTCATAAGAACACATACTACATTCAATCGTAGCAAAAGGGTGACAGTCTATTTCCCCTAGCGATCATTCATTTGCAGTCAGAGAGAGTCAGAGAGAGAGAGAGTCAGAAAGTGTCAGAGAGAGAGTCAGAGAGAGAGAGTCAGAGAGTCAGAGAGAGAGTCAGAGAAAGAGAGAGAGAGAGTCAGAGAGTGAGATAGGGTCAGAGAGAGAGAGTCAGAGAGAGAGAGAGAGAGAGAGCGTCAAAGAGGGAGTCAGAGAGAGAGAGAGAGAGAGTCAAAGAGAGAGTCAGAGAGTCAGAGAGAGAGTCAAAGAGAGAGAAAGAATCAGAGAGTGTCAGAGAGAGAGTCAGAGAGAGAGAGTCAGAGAGAGAGAGAGTCCGAGAGAGAGAGAGTCAGAAAGAGAGAGAGCGTCAGAGAGAGAGAGAGAGAGAGTCAGAGAGAGAGAGAGTAAAAGAGAGGCTTCTCTAAATATTACTTCTCTCTGTGCACGTCTCACTCCCTGTGCGCGTCTTGCTCCCTGTACGCGTCTCGCTCCCTGCTCGCATTGCACTCCCTCTGCGCCTCTCGCTTACTGTGTGCATCTCGCTCCCAGTGCGCGACTTGCTCCATATGTGCATTTCGCTCCATGTGCGCGTCTTGCTCCATGTGTGCATCTCGCTCCCTGTGCGCGTCTTGCTCCATGTGTGCATCTCGCTCCCTGTGCGCATCTTGCTCCATGTGTGCATCTCGCTCCCTGTTCGCGTCTTGCTCCATGTGTGCATCTCGCTCTGCACGCGTTTTGCTCTTTGCGCGCCTCTCGCTCTCTACGCACCTCTCGCTCTCTGCGCACCTCTCGCTCTCTGTGCACCTCTCGCTCTCTGCGCACCTCTCGCTCTCTGCGTGCACCTTGCTCTTTGTGGGTGTCTCGTTCTCTGCGTGCATCTCGCTCTCGTGGGCGTCTCGTTCTCTGCGTGCATCTCGCTCTCTGCGGGTGTTGCGTTCTCTGCGGGCATCTCGCTCTCTGTGGGTGTCGCGTTCTCTGCGTGCATCTCGCTCTCTGTGGGCGTCTCGTTCTCTGTGGGCGTCTCGTTCTCTGCGTGCATTTCGCTCTCTGTGCGCATTTTGTTCCCTGCGCGCGTCTCGCTCTCTGCGCGTGTCTCGCACTCTACGCAAGAAGTTGAAGTGGCTTTAAAAAGTAGTGGCACTGTACCTGACTTTAAACAAAACATTTACATTTGCAGAGTGGAACGTGGAAAGCCATTCTCTACATAAGAAAGTGGCGATATTTCTTGCGCATTGGTACCACCACACGCTGACCACTGACCCCAGCACTTTCTCAGGACTCGGAGACCCCAAGAGGAGGTGTCAGGGATCATCGTGATTGTAAATCTCACAATCAGTAGTATTGAATGTTTATTACAATGTGGCCAGAGAGAGTGTACACTACAAGATGTGAGATGGAAGAAAACAAGCTCTGCTCTCACGTATATAGGGGAAATCAATGAAAGGAGCATGTTTCATATCTCAGAAATCCCCTATAAAACTCCTTTCCCGCTTAAGGGGCCAGAGACCCTGCAAATAAGTTAGTTGATGGATCGCCTTAAAGCAAAGGCATTATATTGTATGTAAGAATAGTTTTGAGTCTTACCCAATTATTACATCATTTCAGAAGCTTATATGGTCTAAATAAGTCGTTGTAACATGTGGAGAGCACAGTGTTAGAAAGTCCTGGAGGTGTAAGAGAGAGGTCCCTCCCCTAAGGAGCCGTCATGTCAGGCCTGCGGGAAAGGTTAAGTAAGGGGTACTTAGGACAAGGGGGAGCGATCATAGCTTCCTCCTTTCTTCTAGGATCTACTGGAGTGAGGTCCCACCCACCCTGTCTCTAGGCATGAGGGATGTCAGCGTTGGAAAGAAAGATGGGGATTCTGCTCTGTGTTGTCGCAGCTTGGGGTGTGTGTTGGCGGGAGTAATGTTACTCTGGAAGGGCTATGGTCAGTCAGTATTGGCTCCTGAAGGGAGGTCACAGACCTTGGAGGTATTTTAGATGGGGATTGCGGTGCCATTCCAGGCTGGGCGGCGGGGATGGTGGTGACCTTCCTGATGGAATTTGTGGAAGGCAGTACCATTTCAAACTAGGCTCGGTTGGTGGCAGTGACAATCTGATGGGGGCTCTGTGCCTTCAGACTACGCTACTGAATGGCTAGATGAGCACGAATTGAGGGTATCCCTCGCGCTCTGGTAGATGTGAGCTAAGCACTATGGATGGGTTCCTAGTTAGGGATAAATATCAGATATTATTTATGTTGTAAATAAATTAAGCTGTGGCTGTTAATTTCTCCCAAGAAGTTGTATGGTGTGTTTATTGGGAATGGGAGAGGGGTCCCGCTAGAGGCGCGGGTAAGTCATGTCATTGTGACCTCACCCTGCTCAGGATTTCAGAGCTAATATCCCCGTAATTCTCGGGTAACGCTTGGAGTAGGACGCTGTACCTTTATCCCTTTCCCAGGGCTTCCATTATATGCATCCACCAACTTCTGCTTCTCTTCCACAAAACGCTGATGTCCCCCAGGCTTGGTGTACTCTCCCTCTGATATCCCTCTCTCCAGAGACACACTCAGATCCTGAATCAGAGCTCTGCACTTGGCGGCTGACGCCTCCTCGTTGCGTTGGGAATATTTCGCCCTCTTCTCGGCCAGCTTCTCCTGGGGAAATACAATTGGCCGTTACAGCTCTAGTGAAAGAAAGACAGAGTCGCTGCTCTGGTGGGAGCAGTTTCACGTTAGCAGTGTGTACAAATTAGTGTCAGCAAAAGGAAGGAGACGTTCAGCGAGCAGAAGCAGGAGAACCATGTGTACGTTTCTGGGGGACACGTAACAATACAGGGGCAAACAGCTGAGATTTCTGAAAGATATAACCGCCATTGAAACTAAAAACTCATGCTACCTTTCAATTAATAATTTTACACATCACAGATTTTGGGGATAAACACACCCGTTGCAGTTAATGTAACTCACTATGAGGTTTTTCTGATGTTCTTGGTTTTCGTCTTTGAAGGACTGGTTCATAAAGAGTTTCACCGCCTCTTTCTCGCTCTCCTGGTGCAGATTCAGGAATTCTTCCTGTGTCTCCGTTGGGAATCTGTCCACTCGCTGGCTCATCTCACTGTCATATTTACACAGCGCTTCCTGCACCGCTCGAGAGTTCTCAATCTGCGCCAGAGCCAGCACCGCGTTCTCCATGCAGGGGACCGAACCGCTCCGAATCGCCTCCACGTATGTGACCGCCAGATTCCCCAGCCCTGTGACACGGGAATGATGGGAAGAGAGCAGAAAATACTGCATACACCGGTTTAAGGACACCCACTTTAAGTACACTCGCGAGTAAGGACATAACGTGCAATAGGCAAATGGCAGCTCACGCATGCGCCTGTCATCACATCCTGAAAAGCAATACTGGCTCCCTAATTGTACCGAAGCTGTGCGCAAGCGGGGAGACTATAGAGCCTGTTACAGATTCGTTATTTACATTAGTTATGCACGTATATGATGATTGCAGTACAGTACATCATACGGAACCCCTATAAGCTCATATTGAACCCCCAAAATAATCACAATAAATATATATATATATATATATATATATATTTATATATGCGTATAGGTGGCAAAGAGGAGTGCTACTGAGCATGGCAATATATATTTAAAACCAGAGACAGAACATGAAACACAGACAGAGCTCAGTGCTACATCCATTAACACATACAGGCATACCCCGCATTAACGTACGCAATGGGACCGGAGCATGTATGTAAAGCGAAAATGTACTTAAAGTGAAGCACTACCTTTTTCCCACTTATCGATGCATGTACTGTACTGCAATCGTTATATACGCGCACAACTGATGTAAATAACGCATGTGTAACAGGATCTATAGTCTCCCCGCTTGCGCACAGCTTCGGTACAGGTAGGGAGCCGGTATTGCTGTTCAGTACATGCTGACAGGCGCATGCGTGAGCTGCCGTTTGCCTATTGGGCGATATGTACTTACTCGCGAGTGTACTTAAAGTGAGTGTACTTAAAGCGGGGTATGCCTGTATACACGGTACAGTGCCAAAATATATATATAAAGATATATTTTGAATAAAATGGTATTTTAGTTTAACTCTTTGGCCAAAGTGTTGTAAGCCCTTGAGCTCCTCCAAGGCAGACCACGTGACCACTGTTACAGATGCGGTATTTACATCAGTTATGCACGTATATGACGATTGCAGTACAGAACATGCATCAATAAGTGGAAAAAAGGCAGTGCTTCACTTTAAGAACATTTCCGCTTTACATACATGCTCCGGTCCCATTGCGTACGTTAATGCGGGGTATGCCTGTATTTCATGGGTTCAGAGAAATGCAGGAAACGTTAAGTCTCATTAATACTTCTCACTCACATCTCCCGGTCACTGTGTGTCCACCTGATAGGGTTTTAGGTTTGCTGTTCTGATACACGTAGGTACAGAATTTCCCAGCCTCCTTCACAAATTCAGGCTCCAGATCTGATTCCTGCAGCTCTTCCAGGCGCTGGAGATTGGCTTTAGATGCTGGCCGGTCAAACACAAAACATTTGTGGGAGTGGAAGAAATGGCGGATGCACTCCCGGGGCAGGTTGTAGTCAGTTACTTTTTTACCAGTACCTGTATTGAAAAGGTTACAGAAAAGTTAGTTAAAACTACTGGTATACAGTGTATGTATGTATGTATGTATGTGTCTATTTATACATGGATCCTGTCACAGTGTGTGCTGCAGTAATGCATCCTTACATGGATCCTGTCACAGTGTGTGTGCTGCAGTAATGCATCCTTACATGGATCCTGTCACAGTGTGTGCTGCAGTAATGCATCCTTACATGGATCCTGTCACAGTGTGTGTGCTGCAGTAATGCATCCTTACATGGATACTGTCACAGTGTGTGTGCTGCAGTAATGCATCATTACATGGATCCTGTCACAGTGTGTGCTGCAGTAATGCATCCTTACATGGATCCTGTCACACTGTGCTGCAGTAATATATCCTTACATGGATCCTGTCACAGTGTGTGCTCTGCAGTAATGCATCCTTACATGGATCCTGTCACAGTGCGTGTGCTGCAGTAATGCATCTTTACATGGATCCTGTCAGTGTGTGTGTGCTGCAGTAATGCATCCTTACATGGATCCAGTCAGTGTGTGTGTGCTACAGTAATGCTTCCTTACATGGATCCTGTCACACTGTGCTGCAGTAATATATCCTTACATGGATCCTGTCACAGTGTGTGTGCTGCAGTAATGCATCTTTACATGGATCCTGTCAGTGTGTGTGTGCTGCAGTAATGCATCCTTACATGGATCCTGTCACAGTGCGTGTGCTGCAGTAATGCATCTTTACATGGATCCTGTCAGTGTGTGTGTGCTGCAGTAATGCATCCTTACATGGATCCTGTCACAGTGTGCTGCAGTAATATATCCTTACATGGATCCTGTCACAGTGTGCTGCAGTAATGCATCTTTACATGGATCCTGTCAGTGTGTGTGTGCTGCAGTAATGCATCCTTACATGGATCTTGTCACAGTGTGTTTTGCAGTAATATATCCTTACATGGATCCTGTCACAGTGTGCTGCAGTAATATATCCTTACATGGATCCTGTCACAGTGTGTGTGCTGCAGTAATGCATCTTTACATGGATCCTGTCAGTGTGTGTGTGCTGCAGTAATGCATCCTTACATGGATCCTGTCACAGTGTGTGTGCTGCAGTAATGCATCCTTACATGGATCCTGTCACAGTGTGTGTGCTGCAGTAATGTATCCTTACATGGATCCTGTCACAGAGTGTGTGCTGCAGTAATGCATCCTTACATGGATCATGTCACAGTGTGTGTGCTGCAGTAATGCATCCTTACATGGACCCTGTCACAGTGTATGCTGCAGTAATGCATCCTTACATGGATCCTGTCACAGAGTGTGTGCTGCAGTAATGCATCCTTACATGGATCCTGTCACAGAGTGTGTGCTGCAGTAATGCATCCTTACATGGACCCTGTCACAGTGTATGCTGCAGTAATGCATCCTTACATGGATCCTGTCACAGTGTGTGCTGCAGTAATGCATCCTTACATGGATCCTGTCACAGTGTGTGCTGCAGTAATGCTTCCTTACATGGATCCTGTCACAGTGTGTGTGCTGCAGTAATGCATCATTACATGGATCCTGTCACAGTGTGTGTGCTGCAGTAATGCATCCTTACATGGATCCTGTCACAGTGTGTGTGCTGCAGTAATGCATCCTTACATGGATCCAGTCAGTGTATGTGCTGCAGTAATGCATCCTTACATGGATCCTGTCACAGTTTGTGTGCTGTAGTAATGCATCCTTACATGGATCCTGTCAGTGTGTGTGCTGCAGTAATGCATCCTTACATGGATCCTGTCAGTGTGTGTGTGCTACAGTAATGCTTCCTTACATGGATCCTGTCACAGTGTGTGTGCTGCAGTAATGCATCCTTACATGGATCCTGTCACAGTGTGTGCTGCAGTAATGCTTCCTTACATGGATCCTGTCACAGTGTGTGCTGCAGTAATGCATCCTTACATGGATCCTGTCACAGTGTGTGTGCTGCAGTAATGCATCCTTACATGGATCCTGTCAGTGTGTGTGCTGCAGTAATGCATCCTTACATGGATCCTGTCACAGTTTGTGTGCTGCAGTAATGCATCCTTACATGGATCCTGTCACAGTTTGTGTGCTGCAATAATGCATCCTTACATGGATCCTGTCACAGTGTGCTGCAGTAATGCATCCTTACATGGATCCTGTCACAGTGTGCTGCAATAATGCATCCCTTCATGGATCCTGTCAGTGTGTGTGTGCTGCAGTAATGCTTCCTTACATGAATCCTGTCACAGTGTGTGTGCTGCAGTAATGCATCCTTACACGGATCTTGTCACAGTGTGTGCTGCAGTAATGCATCCTTAAATGGATCCTGTCACAGTGTGTGTGCTGCAGTAATGCATCTTTACATGGATTCTGTCACACTGTGTGCTGCAGTAATGCATCCTTACATGGATCCTGTCACAGTGTGTGTGCTGCAGTAATGCATCCTTACATGGATCCTGTCACAGTGTGTGCTGCAGTAATGCTTCCTTACATGGATCCTGTCACAGTGCGTGTGCTGCAGTAATGCATCCTTACATGGATCCTGTCACAGTGTGTGTGCTGCAGTAATGCATCCTTACATGGATTATGCCTTTTTTATTAACTTGTTAATTACATTCAAATCACGTGTAAGAATCTGTTGATCAAAGTTACTTTCATGCTCCCTGTGTCATCTTGTGACTTAGGGAATGTTTCACTCGCACATAATATAATGACATGTATGACATTCTGAGTCTTGATTAAACACTCTGATTTATTACAAACGTCTGTGATTACCTATCTGCATCACGTATAGGACACTTGTTTAACTAGTTTCTTACATTTCATGCATGGGCCTAGATTCACTTTCCAATACGTTTCCAGTAGAACATGCCCTGGGTTCCAGAGTGAGTGTTAAATGTGACTGGCTTTGTCTGATTAACCCCTTCACTGCTTTCCCTTTAATACTTTGCTCTGAGTCCTTCCTAACCCTGTGGCCATCGCTGAGCTGCTTGCCCCAAAGTGTAATGTCACATTCCCGCACCAGTCAGCCTGAGATGAATCAGGCTGTGTACTCGCACCAGTCAGCCTGAGATGAATCAGGCTGTGTACTCGCACCAGTCAGCCTGAGATGAATCAGGCTGTGTACTCGCACCAGTCAGCCTGAGATGAATCAGGCTGTGTACTCGCACCAGTCAGCCTGAGATGAATCAGGCTGCGTACTCGCACCAGTCAGCCTGAGATGAATCAGGCTGCGTACTCGCACCAGTCAGCCTGAGATGAATCAGGCTGTGTACTCGCACCAGTCAGCCCGAGATGAATCAAGCTGTGTACTCGCACCAGTCAGCCCGAGATGAATCAGGCTGTGTACTCGCACCAGTCAGCCTGAGATGAATCAGGCTGTGTACTCGCACACTTCTACCTTTCTTGAGCTTCAGGGCGTTCTGTAGATACTCGTCCTCAGTGATTGGTTTCCCATCCAACTCCAGCTTTAGATTGAAGTCCCGGATGCACCATATGAAGGACGGGAAGATCCTCTTGAACTCGGTAGACTCGTCTTCCTCCTCATCCTCTCCTTTTCCTTCTCCCGGGGACGATTTCACCTTAATCCGCTCGGTCAGCTCGGTCACATAACTGGGAGATGCTAAGGAAGAACTGAGGGTCGGACTGACTGAGAACATTGTGAGGGTCGGAGGTAGCTGGCCTTCATTAATTAAGGTGAAGCCCAGACGGTTGCCTCTAGAGACTGTGGGTAATGTGCCAAGAGGGTTAGCTCTTGGGTCCAGTAAGATAAAACAATGTATTTTCTGTAACCATGTTCCCCTATACGGTCCCCTGGAGGGTTGTGGGATAGTAATGCCACGTAGGTTTGTGATTTCCCCCAGGAGAGAGCTGCAGGAAAGTGACTTTGGGAGCCGGGGGGGATTATTACAGAGCCCCTATAGTCAGCCACATGTATTTGGGCAGCAATCCACTGCCCAAAATGTATTACAAGTATGTTTTGTGTTTCTCCCTTTCCGGGCAGCAGTCACACAGGGATTTCTGGTGCATGCATTTTAAGGGGGAATTTGCGGAGAAAGTGGGGGCAGAATGTGCGTATCAGGTCAGGGACCAGAGTTGCCGGTTCCCCGATAAATGTATCCGACAGTCAGGCCTGATTTTCGAATACATGTATACACATTGCCCCGGCACTATCTCCCCTTAAAAACCTAACCGCGACTCACCACTAGGATGCCCTGCTTCAGCACAGCCTGGGAAGGAAAGTGAGCCATGGTGAAATATGTTCTAGTATACTTAGAAATGGGGGTCCCTGGTTTAAGGGTACCAAGAGTACCGTTATGGCTCCCTGCAGACAGTATAGGTTTGTGGGTACCCGTCTGTACATAAGGATGGGGTGGGCTATGGAAGTCCCTTGTAAAGTATAGAAAAACCTGACCTGTTTAGGGGCTTTTGGGGTTCCCTATGTCGTAGAAATTCCAGATTTTGAGAGTGTTCGTTTTAGGTGGGATACTTGGGCAAAAATGTATTCCTTTTGTTTGCAGGAGTTCGGGGGGCCCAGCTACTGGTGGTCCCCTGATTTTCCCCAGCGTGCAGGCACTATTTGTGGGTACACTGGGTGAATTACATTGGGGCTGCACCGTGGCCCCCAGACTCCTGGTTTTCGAGCCCAGATATCCCTAACTAATTTCCCACACGTATATAAGGTCCCCCAAGGTTTATACTTTATTAAAGTCTGGTTTGTGATGTTTATCCTATGTGTCTACGCGGTCAGCCAGGGCATTTACATAGGTGCCTGGATGTCTGGATAGACCTTGAAGTTCAAAAGAGGAAGGACATCCAGAGGTGGGAGAACCATTTGGTGAGCAGGGAAAGGCTAGGTGCCAGTTCTAGAGAACAGGGGGCTCCCCACTGTGGACCCTTCTGTGACTGCAGACTTAGTGGAGCCGGCAGTGGGGTTTCTGGGGGGAAGATGCTGTAGGTGGGCACATTTCCCATTGGCTAATTCATATTTCCCGCCCATCTGTTTTTTTCAAGCTGCCTTGGCACACCTCCTTCCTCTGACATCATCAGCCAGATGAGCCTTGCTCTGATTGGCTGGTGGGAAAAGTTCCCACGCTCTGAGTGGCAGAAAGGCTCTGTTCATGTTAACACATACTGTAGGACATAGTAGTCTATGAAGGGGGCTGCCGCCGATCAGAGCTCTCTCCCCCTCAGTCTTTTCAGACATATAGGTAACCTTGGGACTAGCCCAGGGAAGCGCCGGTAAGGTTTCCCGGGGCATTGCGATGCCGGGGAATCCTAGCCAAGCTGAGAACTGGTTCTGTGGAGTAAGGTTACCTGTTCCAGATTTATTTCAGTGACGTGGGGTGAACAGGTTAACGCCTTTTGTTGAAGCAGGCACCCTGCAACTAGGAAAGTCTTGTTCTCAACCCCCAGACCCCAGTAAGTGTGTAACTTCTCTGTATTTTGTGTTTCTGTGTGTTTCCGAGGTCTTCTCTGAATAAACCTCATTTTATGTCCCCGCCTTGTTTTGCCTTGTGACTGATCCCTTAAATATAAATGGTGTTAAAAGAGATGGTCTAACGTGACAAACAGATATTACCATTACTACTAGCGAGACCTGCAGATCACCAGTCAGACTGTTACTATAAAGGATACTGCAGCTGCTCCATGGCTTGCTGGTCAATAGTCCCCACACTGTTATACACCAGGGTGCTGCTCAGCAGAACAGCCAGAGAGAAGATCCAGGCGTCATTCTTACTATCTCCCTGAGACAGAGAAACAGAATCATTGTAACACAGAGCGTCCCTGTGCAGTTACATACGAAAGACACTAGATGGCGATCAAACACTATATCTATGTGCAAATATCAGTGAAAACATAAAATAAGGATAAATATATATAAACTTCAACAAAACATATGATAGGTAGGGCTCCAAGGAGCAAGAGGGAGCTGGATTAGGTATAAACAAAACATATGATATGACTCTGTGTCTCTCTTCTGGGATATCGCTCTCCCTATTATATGCTGTTTTGGAGTATATACCTAATCCAGCTCCCTCTTGCTCCTTGGAGCCCTACCTATCATATGTTTTGTTTAATAGCAGTATACACTATGGTAGTTTGTATATATTTTTTCCAGGTACTGACGCTCCCCTGATTTCGTTCCATCGTCCCTGTGCAGTGCCAGAGACGCCCTAAGATATACAGCCACTTAGTCCATCTAACACGTACATTAACCCCTTATCTGATAGACCGTTTTGCAGCACTGAGCAGTGTTAACATGCGTCTCCAGCATAGAAGGAACCAGGCTGGAGGTCACTGAGACATCTGTCCCCACTTACCTTCTCCACGTCCCCCAGCCCCTCTGTGTCCAGCAGCACCAGGGTGTGCCCAGGTTTAGAAGGGTGAGGGACACACCACATCCAGATCCCTTTAGTCTTAGACTGGACAGTGGATCCCAGAGCAAACCCTGGAGGGAGAGGGAGGGAAATAATATATATAAAGAAAAGGGGGAAAACAGAGAAAAATAACACTTTAAAAATAGAGAATAAAAAAGAAAACCCGGACATATATAGGGGAAGGGCGGTGTGACCGCGGTACCAAGGTCCCCTCACTTCTCCTCCCCCCCCATAATTCCCCTCCCTTGCTGTGTCACTGTCCCTGGAGCTTGGGTATTGTTGGGGCCCCATTCTTCTGGCCTGAGGGGGCATGAATGAAAACAATACACTGAATAAGTCTTTCAAGACTATGCCTAAATTTGGCAACAGAAGAGGTAAGAACCTTAAAGACTTTTGGTCCGGACGGACCCAATAGATAAGTACACCCCCGTGCAGACCGGTGCTGATAAACCTGGCTGCGTAAAGTGTTCTGGTTTCATAACTTGTGGAATCAGGGTAAAGAGAATAGTCCAGGCGCAGGGTCTCATCACAAAGTAGAAACTTTAATCCAGCATAAATCCAACGTTTCTTCTCCACACAGGCAGCCTTTGTCAAGGTGAGAGCTGATACTAAACAATGCTAAAAACCCTTAAATACCCCTTATACTTACCTATCTAAGTGACTGCCAGTTTTAGGCATGACTTCATTGGCCAGTAGTGGATCACAGTTCCGGGATATGCGACTCTTAGGCAAGTGGGCGGGACGTTAGGGGAATGGCTTGGGAGCTTGTGATTATGTGACGAGCTGCCCTCATTGAAGCTTCCCTCTTTTCATGACGATGGCGACACAGCTTACTGTGGTTGATGCCGCGCATGCGCAGTTACAACGTCATGTTTTTCGCAGCCTTCGTGCCATTTTTCACCTGGTATCACTTAGATAGGTAAGTGTAAGGGGTATTGAAGGGTTTTTAGCATTGTTTGGTATCAGCTCTCACCTTGACAAAGGCTGCCTGTGTGCAGCCGAAACGTTGGATTTATGCTGGATTAAAGTTTCTACTTTGTGATAAGACCCTGCGCCTGGACTATTCTCTTTACTGTGATACCACTTGGGGACTTGGCAGGACGACCCCCCTTGGTCCGTGGGCACCGGCAGGTGACATTATACTGTAGTGCTTCATTGATTGTGTGCCAGATCACCTCTCTCTTCATAACTTGTGGCAGCATGACCCCTGGTCTCACACTCACGCTCCCTCACTCTGGAAAAAGCTATAAAAGGAAGGACAGACTCACTTGTACAACAAGGCATATTGTTTACCTCATTAGATGCCCGTGCGGGCTCTCCTATATACTGTAGGCAAGACGCAGAGGCAGTTCAAAGAGCTGATGGTGATGCACAGATCGAGCATCAGGGCTGCCCTTTGGATGGTACCGCTTCTTATTGGGAGGGTACCGGTTCTTATTGGGAGGGTACCGCTTCTTATTGGGAGGGTACCGCTTCTTATTGGGAGGGTACAGCTTCTTATTGGGAGGGTACCGCTTCTTATTGGGAGGGTACCGCTTCTTATTGGGAGGGTACCGCTTCTTATTGGGAGGGTACCGGTTCTTATTAGGAGGGTACCGCTTCTTATTGGGAGGGTACCGCTTCTTATTGGGAGGGTACCGGTTCTTATTGGGAGGGTACCGCTTCTTATTGGGAGGGTACCGCTTCTTATTGGGAGGGTACCGGTTCTTATTGGGAGGGTACCGGTTCTTATTGGGAGGGTACCGGTTCTTATTGGGAGGGTACCGGTTCTTATTGGGAGGGTTCCGCTTCTTATTGGGAGGGTACCGCTTCTTATTGGGAGGGTACCGGTTCTTATTGGGAGGATACAGCTTCTTATTGGGAGGGTACCGGTTCTTATTGGGAGGGTACCGCTTCTTATTGGGAGGATACAGCTTCTTATTGGGAGGGTACCGGTTCTTATTGGGAGGGTACCGCTTCTTATTGGGAGGGTACCGCTTCTTATTTGGAGAATACAGCTTCTTATTGGGAGGGTACCGCTTCTTATAGGGAGGTTACCGCTTCTTATAGGGAGGATACCGCTTCTTACAGGGAGGATACTGCTTCTTATTGGGAGGGTGCCGCTTCTTATAGGGAGGTTACCGCTTCTTATAGGGAGGATACCGCTTCTTATTGGGAGGATACTGCTTCTTATTGGGAGGGTACCGCTTCTTATTGGGAGGGTACCGCTTCTTATTGGGAGGATACCAGTTCTTATTGGAAGGGTACCGCTTCTTATTGGGAGGGTACCGGTTCTTATTGGGAGGGTACCGCTTCTTATGGGGAGGATACAGCTTCTTATGGGGAGGATACAGCTTCTTATTGGGAGGGTACCAGTTCTTATTGGGAGGGTACCGCTTGTTATTGGGAGGGTACAGCTTCTTATTGGGAGGGTACCGGTTCTTATTGGGATGATACCGGTTCTTATTGGGAGGGTACCGGTTCTTATTGGGAGGGTACCGGTTCTTATTGGGAGGGTTCCGCTTCTTATTGGGAGGGTACCGCTTCTTATTGGGAGGTTACCGCTTCTTATTGGGAGGATACAGCTTCTTATTGGGAGGGTACCGGTTCTTATTGGGAGGGTACAGCTTCTTATTAGGAGGGTACAGCTTCTTATTTGGAGGATACAGCTTCTTATTGGGAGGGTACCGCTTCTTATTGGGAGGGTACCGCTTCTTATTTGGAGAATACAGCTTCTTATTGGGAGGGTACCGCTTCTTATAGGGAGGTTACCGCTTCTTATAGGGAGGATACCGCTTCTTACAGGGAGGATACTGCTTCTTATTGGGAGGGTGCCGCTTCTTATAGGGAGGTTACCGCTTCTTATAGGGAGGATACCGCTTCTTATTGGGAGGATACTGCTTCTTATTGGGAGGGTACCGCTTCTTATTGGGAGGGTACCGCTTCTTATTGGGAGGATACCAGTTCTTATTGGAAGGGTACCGCTTCTTATTGGGAGGGTACCGCTTGTTATTGGGAGGATACAGCTTCTTATGGGGAGGATACAGCTTCTTATTGGGAGGGTACCAGTTCTTATTGGGAGGGTACCGCTTGTTATTGGGAGGGTACAGCTTCTTATTGGGAGGGTACCGGTTCTTATTGGGATGATACCGGTTCTTATTGGGAGGGTACAGCTTCTTATTGGGAGGGTACCGCTTCTTATTGGGAGGATACCGCTTCTTATTGGGAGGGTACAGCTTCTTATTGGGAGGGTACCGCTTCTTATTGGGAGTATACCGGTTCTTATTGGGAGGGTACAGCTTCTTATTGGGAGGGTACCGCTTCTTATTGGGAGGGTACAGCTTCTTATTGGGAGGGTACTGTTTCCTACTGTTAGGTTAGAACTTTGTATTGGGTTTTTAAATACAAAATCACTTTTACTTACATTGTCATTTGGGGAGGGTGCTGGTGTCACTCACCATCACTGCGTCCCGCCAACTTGTTCATCAGGTAGGATTTTCCGGTCCGATATTTCCCTACAATCGCCACAACGACCACGGGCTGAGTGATGTCAGACAGGATCTGCGCCACGTCCTGATTCACCACAATTTCTCCACCTTCCTGATTCTCTATCAGACACATGGGAAGCTTCATCTGGGCCATCTTCAATCTGCGGACCGGGAAACACCCAGAGTTACATCTTGTGAAGGAGAAACCCCACGTAAAGCCAGAAGCGGAGATCGTCCTGTATCTGATCTGTATTACAGCTATGTAATAACTCCATAACACGCCTGCAGCTAGTGCACTGAAATAAAACATTCGTAACACAAGCAGTGCTCAGTGTGATATATACTGCAGGGTACAAGGGGCACTCGTTTGTAATTACACCATTAGGCCGCCCTTATAGTGACGACGACGGGACGCGACGTCGCCCGAAAACAAATGCGACGGAGCGACGTCGCCGTCGCGAAAACTGGTAGCCGGCAAAATTAGATTTTTCAAGGGCTGTCACCTCATGTGACAGCCCTTGAACCAATCAAATGTCAGGAAACCTGCGACGCCGCCGCCCAGCGAAATATAACTTCCGCCTGTGGCGACGGCGACGAGTGACATCACCCATCGTGTCACCGTCGCCATCGACGGCACTATAGGCGCGGCCTTAGAGTTACATTTCCTATTTAAAGAAAGGCCCCCCTCCCTTTCAAATTTTATAGCATCAACCTCTTTAAATAATGTTAACAATGCATTGTCCCGGGCCGACGTGATGCCTGAGCAGAAGGGTTTACATCCCCACGTGGGGTTGGGCCCTTCGCTGGGCTTGAAGGAGTCAGCGAGGTTCCCCCCAGGCGATTGAAGTCGCCGTCTGTGAGCAGGGATGACGCGGGAACACCCGATTTAAGCCTCGATCTGATTAGGCTCTGCAGCAAGATGGCCGCCGTTGGCCTGTGAGGAAAAGGCGACGAGATGACTGGGAGAGAAGCAGAGCGGGCATTTTGTTCCCGTGGCGGAGCTGGGAGCGCAGACAGACGACCTGGAGAATAAAATGGATGAGGTTATAAGAGACCAGGACACAATGGCCAGAGACATGGAGGAACGAAAAGGCCCAAATGGTTGACTTTCTGAAAGGCAGGAAGATCAGGAAAACAGGAGCCGTGGCAACAACCTCAGAATAAAACGAATTCCAGAGTTTTTTGGCCAGGGTTGGTTCAGAGCGCTACTGCCATATAATACCGCAGACTTCCTGACAATAGATCGCTGCCATAGGGCTCTAAGACCAAGGCCTCCAAACATGGACAAGCCACGTAATGTTGTCCTCCAACTCCACTTCAACACCAGAGAGCAACTTTGGCAGAAGATGAGAACATTACAAGACCTGGTTTATGAAAACGTGAGTATCAGGGTGTTTCACGATCTCGCCCCTGCTACACTAACATGGAGAAGAATGCTTAAGCCCACTACAGACATTCTCCGGCCTCGTGATATCAGATACCGCTGGGGGTTCCCCTTCAGTGAAGTAAGGAACACAAAATCATTGTGTCCCGAAGAAAATTCACTTAAATGCACACCACTAGTTAAAATGTAACCTTTATTATTTTTATCTTAAAACATATATTACCGAGTGTTAATGTAACAGTGTTTAAAAGAAATTAACCATAAATTGAACACAGCGCCGACAATCCCTTATGATTATGACCACTCACACACATTGATAGTTGTGGGGTGGTGGGGATTGATGGTGCAAATCAGCAAGATGGATTGACCCACCAACACCAGCAAAATAACACAGTCCATCTAATTGTAGTTATAATAGGAGAGGAGTGAGTTAATAAGTCAACGTTGATAGTTGCCTACTCCCAAGGATACCACTATATTGTAATACTGATGTATGGTCCAATAGTGCCTGAAGGCAATGCTAGTAATTACAAGAGTATCAAAATGAGCTAGCATTAACTCACCCCTCACATATGTAAATAATATATATATATATATATATATATATATATATATATATATATATATATATATATATATTATCCTTGTGAGGTAACACAGCATAGAGTGCCACAGAAACCCACAACAGGGGGCCCCTACTACCACCAGATAATTATATGATGTGGTAAATACTCAATATATACTGAGTGTGGCTCAATGTATACTGAGGGGCCTATGCAGAAAACTGCGAGAATCGCCATTTGCCAGACGTAGAACTCTCCATTTTTTGGCGGATTCCCCTTGCAGTATGCAGGAAAGTGCTCATATCTGGGAGAGGATACCGGCAGACAGATGGCGAGCCCTGGCGAGAAGGCCTCCGCTGGCGAGATCTGTCAGCAGAGAGCGAGATCCGCCTCTCTCTGCACAAATCTCGCCGGCAAATAAAAATATTTTACAGAACAAATCTATTAATATTGTAGATGTGCAGGGGTTCTCCGGAGATGAACCGTGTTGGTTTTATGTCCGGAGACCCCATAACAGGCGCCGTTATGGGGTGCCGGTATCTCCTATGCATGACGCGGGACTTTTCCATTCATAGAATTGCTATTCTGAAGCAGAAGTATGAGGAGGCACTGAAAGAGATTACAGTCTTTCATCAAGAGGTTCGCAAGTGCCATAGAGAGGTGGAAGTCTCTCAGAATGAGGTTCACACTCTCCGCATATAACTGAATGCCTCACACCAGGAGGTCAACAGTGTCTGGACAGAGGTGGACATATCCCAGAAGGAGGTTCATACTCTCCGCATAGCACTGGATGCCTCACACCAAGAAATCAGCAGCTGCCGCACGGAACTGGAAGTGTCCAGAAAGCAACTTCACAGACTCGCTGAGGAGCTGGACATCTCTCAAAAAACTATCCTCAATCTTAATATAGATCTCAAAGTCTCTCAGAAGGAGATTCAGACCCTCAACCTAGAGATGGAAGTCTCACGCCAGGAGACCGTCAGTCTCAAAGCAGATGTGCGTAAATGGAAGGAAGACTACAAGGAGGCCCTGAATATTACAGAGACTGCAAAAAGAGAAAACTTAAGACTGAAAGAAGAGAATTCTCATTTGACAGACCACGTCAAGGAAAAGAATGAAAAGCTGCACGAGCTTAAAGAAATAAAGAAACATTTGGAAGATGAAATGTTTGAAGCAGAGTACCGACCGCAGAACCAACTGCAAGGTCTGCGTACGCACCTCCAGAATGCTGAGGAGAAGCAGCATACTCTGCAGGAAGAAAATCTGCAGGCTGCAAAAGAAGTACAACTGCTGCAGGAACATCTGATTTAGTGAGAAAATTCATGAGAAACTGAAGGCTACCCTGACCATCACCAAAGCATCGCTAGAGGCCAAGCTTAGGGCCCAGGTGACTCAGTACAAGAGGGAGCACAAGAAGGTCCAGAAACTGAGACAAGTAGTTGCGGCCCGAGAAAAGAAATTCACAGTACTTCACAATATAATGGAGGTGAGGAAGCAAGCTCAGAGGAAGCACAGTGAGGAGATGAATACCCTGAGAGGAGAATTGCAGGATGCACTCAAGAAACAGGGTTCTCTCGCAGATGAGATTACAGTACTACAAGAAAAGTTATTGACCCTGCCCAAGCGTCAGTATCCCACAGCAACTAAAACCCATGAAGACAAGGGTACGGTGTGAGCTGGGAATACCGCTCATCTGAAAAACAAGGTTTCAAAATTTTAACCACCTAAACAAGCACTAGCTAAACCTTCAGCCACCCAACAGGCAACAAAAATGGTACATTTGCAGAATAAAAACCAGAAAAATCCTTAGCTGATGAAGCTGAAAAGATGGGACATTCTCTGGAAGTGGATGTGGAATTGCAACTCAATCCCAAAGAAGCTGAACTAGCAACTCCATTGAGTGGAAAAAGTGCAGAGAGACAGCTTCAAGAGCGGAAAACTCAAAGGGCTATTCTTAAACGCTCTGCAACTGTTGCCATACAGTTTGCCGACAATAAGAGGAGCACCCAACGCAAGGGAATCTCATGACCACGCACTCAGTAAAAAAACTATATTTGGAAAAAGTCCTTCTCGTGCGACTGAGGGGTGCTGATCTCAAGCACCTTTGGGAGGAAACACGAATAAACTGGAGAAAGGGCTCCAATCCCAGTGGGACTGAGGGTTCTCTTCCTCCATCCACTCTCATTCAAGACACAGAGATATCTCGAATGAGAGTGGAGGGATGGGCTTCGGCCGTGGTAAGCCCAAGCTTCCCACAAACAGGGGAGGTATGTAACAGGGAATTATCCCTGTTAAGAATCGTACCTCTAATCTAGCAGTGTGCTGGTTAATTGCACAGCTGCAATCAACCACTCCATCTGCCTAATTACAGCTCTGTGAAAAAGCCTGTTCCCAGAAACAGGAAGGAGATTTTCCTCAGTACACAATGGTGCTGACAAGAGGAAAGTGGTATTGAGCACAAAGGATGTGCTGAGATCAAGACACCCAAAGACCAATATTCCTGGACACAGGGGACCCAGGAACCTACCAGAGACTGACATGAAGGGCCACCTGCTTTAAGGTATCTCTTGAGACTTTGAGGAATAGGGTGGTAATGGGATTATCCCTCCAGCCCTGCAGAAAGGGATAGGCGTTTGTTGTTTTCATATGTTTTGCTGTGTTAAAGGGACAGGCACAATAAAGCCTTATTTTAATTTCACCTTAAAAACGGTCTCCATTGCATACCTCTGCACACATCTTACCGTGAGCTAAACCAACGTTTTAAATCCATGGAATATGTACAGTATGCCACTTGTTTTTTCCCATTTTAAAATTGAGAACTATGACAGAGGAAGAAGTTGTGACATCCGCTGAAACTCTTGTGTCTAAATACCCGGACGACCTTACAACATCTTTAGCAAGTAAAATTCTACATCTTCGAAAACTATACAACGCCACATTTGAACAAGTCTCTTATTAAATGCAATTTATACTTTACAATTTGAAGGAATATTTGGAGATGTATGCATTGCGCTCAGAATTTTCGGCACCCTACCTCTATCTGTGGCTGAAGGAGAACGCGCATTCAGCAAATTATCAATGATCAAAAACTACTTCCGTTCAACGATGAGTGAACAGCGCATCCACAATCTAGCAATGCTGTCCACTGAGCACGAACTCGCTCAAAAACCACATTTTCGCGACCTGATACAAGATTTTGCCAGCCTAACAATGAGGAGATGGGCAACGCATCAGTCTTAGAGCGATTACAAATATTATTTTTTTGAAGATTCATATAAATTTAAATAGCAGCCCATGACAATGTTTGAGATAGTGCTATAAAAATAATTTTCAAATGATATCAGTTGTTTGGAGGTTTTTGGCCCATGCTTCCAGGGTTTAAGCTCACCCCACCCCACTTCATAGGTAGCAGGTTATTTTCATGTGTTTGTGTAGGACAGGTCTATTGAGGCCATTCTCCCTCCACTGCAGAGGTACAGTAAATGACAATTTTCACAGGTAGTGTTAGGACCTGCCACTGGTCATGCCGTGACGTGGCTGCAGACTGGTCATGCCGTGACGTGGCTGCAGACTGGTCATGTCGTGACGTGGCTGCAGACTGGTCATGCCGTGACGTGGCTGCATACTGGTCATGCCGTGACGTGGCTGCATACTGGTCATGCCGTGACGTGGCTGCATACTGGTCATGCCGTGACGTGGCTGCATACTGGTCATGCCGTGACGTGGCTGCATACTGGTCATGCCGTGACGTGGCTGCATACTGGTCATGCCGTGACGTGGCTGCAGGCTTATAACACTTTGGCCAAAGTGTTTAACTAAATGACCCTTAGTCATGAGAATACGAACATTGAAGTATCTACCTATGTATTTCATCACATTGGATGTAGCATTGGATATCTTTTTCTTTTGTTATATACATTTGGCCATACTCAGAGCATTCATTTTGCAAAAAAAAATAATAATAATATATATATATATATATATATATATATATATATATATATATATATATATAAAATGGAAATATTACTGTATGCTCATTTGCACGTCTTAGACAGGACTGCAACCCTGCCTTTCACCATTATCACCCAGCACACAGCACTTCCACTGCAGCAAGGGATTCTGGGAAATTACATGCAAATGAGCACACAGTGCCACCTTTTGCTTCAAAACCATGTTTAACATGGTTCCCTATAGGCTTAAGCTTGCTTCATGGTCACAGCTTTGAGCACAGCCAGGGTTAAGATGCATAGCCAGCAAACCCGCCCACAGACAGCTGTGCTCTAAGCTGTGACCATGCATGGGTATCTTTGTCTTTTATTGAAAATATTAAAATAAACAGACTGCATTGTAATGGTTATTTTCAGTATTATAACAAGAAAACATTTAATTTAAACTTGCGTCCGATTTTTTTTTCCGGGGGGGGCCTGCTCCTTTCATTTGTCCCGGGCCTCATTATTTCTGTTGGCGGCCCACCTGTCTGTGTAAAAGCCTGTGGCAATAAGAACCAGCCACACGTGTATTGTAGTAGCAGGGTGGTTATTCCACACTGCAGGCAGCAGTATACCCCACACATTGCTACACACGGCTATGGAGCTCTGTGGTTATGAACCCTTCACAACATGACTGCAGCCATAGTTACAGCCTGATATGGGCATGGATTACTGCGGAAACCCCGGTAATAGCAGACAATGATAGACTGTCTGCAGATCAGTCTGTGGCAGCCAGAATCAGCTATGACCTACCTGTATATGTTGCAGCAGTTTGTCTTCTGCACGGTTGGATAATATTGAATCCCAGCTGCTCAGATCATCTGGTCGTCTGGCTCACTTACGACACAAATACAATCCTATCATAGTACTACTTTGGTTACAGGGTTATTTAGGAGGAACAGTACCTGCTCTAACATTTCCCTATCATATGATATTATATCCCCCGGCTGTCTAAGTTTGGCGCTATTTTGAGGTTTTCGCATCTATAGGGTATATCTTTTCTGTTCTCATATGTCCCCTGATCTATACCACGTATTCACATGACATTGTGCCATATCTACCTACCCCATTCATTTAGCAATATAACCTTACATATAGTTACATAGTTACATAGTAGATGAGGTTGAAAAAAGACGTACGTTCATCAAGTTCAACCTATGCTAAATTTAGACAACAGATACTTTATCCTATATCTATACTGACTTATTGATCCAGAGGAAGGCAAACAAAAAACCCCATTAAGGGGAAAAATTAATTCCTTCCTGACTCCAAGAATTGGCAATCGGATTAATCCCTGGATCAACATCCTTCCCATGTATACTTATTTGGTATATCCCTGTATACCTTTCCCATCTAAAAAGATGTCCAACCTTTTTTTGAACAAATCTATTGTATCTGCCATCACAGTCTCCATGGGTAATGAATTCCACATTTTAACTGCCCTTACTGTAAAGAACCCTTTCCTTTGTTGCTGGTGAAATTTCCTTTCCTCCAACCTTAAGGGATGGCCCTGAGTCCTTTGTACTGCCCGTGGGATGAATAGTTCTTTTGAAAGCTCCTTGTATTGTCCCTGAATATATTTGTATATAGTTATCATATCCCCTCTTAGATGCCTCTTTTCTAATGTAAATAAATCTAATTTAGCTAGCCTCTCCTCATAAGTTAGAATGTCCATCCCCTTTATTAATTTCGTGGCTCTTCTCTGCACTCTCTCTAGTTCCATAATATCTTTTCTTAGGATTGGTGCCCAAAATTGTACTCTATATTCAAGGTGTGGTCTTACTAATGCTTTGTAAAGGGGCATAATTATGTTTACTTCCCTTCCATCCATTGCCCGTTTGATGCAAGATAAGATCTTGTTTGCCTTTGCAGCTACTGCATGACATTGGGCACTATTGCTAAGCCTGCTGTCTACAAGCACTCCTAAATCCTTCTCCGTCAAGGATTCCCCCAATATATCTCCATTTAATTTGTAAGTCGCCTTTTTATTCTTGCATCCCAAATGCATAACCTTACATTTATCTGTATTAAACCTCATTTGCCATTTACCTGCCCACGTTTCCAGTCTCTCCAAGTCCTTCTGAAGAGAAATGACATCCTGCTCTGATTCTATTACCTTACACAATTTAGTATCATCAGCAAAGATGGAGACTTTGCTCTCGATCCCAACCTCAAGGTCATTAATAAACAAGTTAAAAAGCAGGGGTCCCAGTACCGATCCTTGAGGTACTCCACTCAAGACTTTAGCCCAACCTGAAAAAGTTCCATTTATGACAACCCTCTGTTGTCTGTCCTTTAACCAGTTTTCAATCCAGGTGCATATATTATTACTGAGTCCAATTTTCTTTATTTTGTACACCAACCTCTTGTGTGAAACCGTATCAAAAGCCTTTGCAAAATCTAAGTAGACCACATCAACTGCATTACCCTGGTCTAAATTTCTACTTACCTCCTCAAAGAAACAAATAAGGTTAGTTTGGCAAGATCTATCCTTCATAAATCCATGCTGACTATTACTAATAATTTTGTTTTCCATTAGGTATTCCTGAATATTATCCCGTATTAAACCTTTAAGTAGTTTCCCTACTAGTGAAGTCAGGCTTACAGGTCTGTAATTCCCCAGGTGTGATCTCGCTCCTCTTTTAAATATAGGCACTACATCTGCTTTACGCCAATCTTGTGGTACTGAGCCTGTGGAAATGGAGTCCTTGAATATTAAATATAATGGTTTTGCTATTACTGAGCTTATCTCCTTGAGAACTCTTGGATGTATGCCATCGGGGCCAGGTGCCTTATTTACTTTAATTTTTTCAAGTCGCTTATGAACTTCTTCCTCAGTTAACCAATTGGTCATTAATATGGAGGTTGTGGCTTCCTCCTGTGGCGCTACTATTGAACTTGATTCTTCCCTGGTAAACACAGAGGCAAAGAATTTGTTTAATACCTCTGCTTTTTCCTTATATCCAATTATCTGCCTACCCATCTCACACTGAAAGGGTCCTATATTTTCTTTTCTCATTTTTTTGTTATTAAGGTACTTAAAGAATTTTTTAGGGTTGACCTTACTTTCTATTGCAATCCTTTTTTCATTATCCATTTTTGCAATTTTTGTTACATTCCTTGTAATTCTGATACGATGTCGCTGTCCCTTCTGACTTAAAGAATCTAAACGCCTTCCTCTTCTTGTCCATTTCCTCTCCTACCTGTTTATTTAGCCACATTGGTTTTGACTTATTTCTTTAATACTTATTACCCAAGGGTACACACTGATAAGTGTGCTTTTCTAACAATGTTTTAAAGACTGCCCATTTATCTTCTACATTTTTCCCTGCATAAACATCATCCCATTGTATTACTACTAGATTAGACCCCAGTTTATTAAAATCTGCCTTTCCAAAGTTGAAGGTCTTTGTTGAACCCAAGTAATCTGTTTTTTGATCATTTATTTCAAATGAGACCATGTTATGATCACTGTTCCCCAAATGTTCCAGGACTTGAATATTTGTTATTACTTCTACATTGTTTGATATGACCAAATCCAGTATTGCCCCTCTCCTGATTGGTTCCTCAATAATTTGGGTCATATAATTATCTTTAAGCACCCCCAAAAACCTGTTACCTTTTGTTGTAATGCTAATCTCATTGCCCCAGTCTATGTCTGGATAATTAAAATCCCCCATTATTCAAACATGACCCAATTTTGATGCCTTCTCCATTTGCAAATTTATTTTAGCTTCCTCAATCTCACAGATATTTGGTGGTTTATAGCATATTCCCACAAACATTTTCTTTATACTTTTACCTCCACTGCTAATTTCTATCCACAAGGTCTCTACATTTTCATCATTCTCTTCATAGACATCATCCCTTATAATAGGTTTTAGATCTGGTTTAACATATAGACATACTCCACCTCCCCTTCTATTTGTTCGATCCTTCCGAAAAAGAGAATACCCCTTTAAATTAACTTACAATACCCCGTATTGTGTATATATTCAGCTATTATCATCTATGCTTCTTTTCTCCTCCTCCCTCACACAAACCTCAGCCATAGAAGCCACAGGAGTGTGGTTATCACATGTATGATCATACAGTATGTAGCATCATGTGGAACCCCTGCTATAATTCTCTCTGCTCCTCTCTCTCGCTCTCACTTTCCAGCTTCTCCTTGTCACCTTTACTCCTCCTGTCCATTATCGCCTTATAATAAGATAAATCTCAGAACATGCAGCTGGCCGCCTCTCAGAACATGCAGCTGGCCGCCTCTCAGAACAGGCGGCCGCCTCTCAGAACATGCAGCTGGCCGCCTCTCAGAACATGCGGCCTCCTCTCAGAACATGCGGCCGCCTCTCAGAACATGCAGCTGGCCGCCTCTCAGAACATGCAGCTGGCCGCCTCTCAGAACATGCGGCCTCCTCTCAGAACATGCGGCCGCCTCTCAGAACATGCGGCCGCCTCTCAGAACATGCGGCCGCCTCTCAGAACATGCGGCCGCCTCTCAGAACATGCGGCCGCCTCTCAGAACATGCGGCCGCCTCTCAGAACATGCGGCCTCCTCTCAGAACATGCGGCCGCCTCTCAGAACATGCGGCCGCCTCTCAGAACATGCGGCCGCCTCTCAGAACATGCGGCCGCCTCTCAGAACATGCGGCCGCCTCACAGAACATGCGGCCGCCTCTCAGAACATGCGGCCGCCTCTCAGAACATGCGGCCGCCTCTCAGAACATGCGGCCGCCTCTCAGAACATGCGGCCGCCTCTCAGAACATGCGGCCGCCTCTCAGAACATGCGGCCACCTCACAGAACATGCGACCGCCTCTCAGAACATGCAGCTGGCCGCCTCTCAGAACATGCAGCTGGCCGCCTCTCAGAACATGCGGTCGCCTCTCAGAACATGCAGCTGCCTCACAGAACATGCGACCGCCTCTCAGAACATGCGACTGCCTCTCAGAACATGCAGCTGGCCGCCTCTCAGAACATGCGGCCGCCTCTCAGAACATGCGGCCGCCTCTCAGAACATGCGGCCGCCTCTCAGAACATGCGGCCGCCTCTCAGAACATGCAGCCGCCTCTCAGAACATGCAGCCGCCTCTCAGAACATGCGGCCGCCTCACAGAACATGCGACCGCCTCTCAGAACATGCGGCCGCCTCACAGAACATGCGACCGCCTCTCAGAACATGCGGCTGCCTCACAGAACATGCGACCGCCTCTCAGAACATGCGACCGCCTCTCAGAACATGCGGCCGCCTCTCAGAACATACGGCCACCTCTCAGAACATGCGGCCGCCTCTCAGAACATGCGGCCGCCTCTCAGAACATGCGGCCGCCTCTCAGAACATGCGGCCGCCTCTCAGAATGCGCGTCTGTTAGAATCTCTTCCTATTAAAGTCAAAACAAAATGTTAAACCTACATTTACCTTTAAGGAAACGTTCCTCTCACTGGCCGTGGCGTGTTCTCTCCGTGTCACTGCCGTGTTCTCTCTGTGTCACTGCCGTATTCTCTCTGTGACCCTGCCGTATTCTCTCTGTGACCCTGTCGTGTTCTCTCCTTGTCACTGCCGTGTTCTCTCCGTGTCACTGCCGTGTTCTCTCCGTGTCACTGCCGTGTTCTCTCCGTGTCACTGCCGTGTTCTCTCTGTGTCACTGCCGTGTTCTCTGTGTCAGTGCCGTGTTCTCTCTGTGTGCCTGCCGTGTTCTCTCTGTGTCCCGCCGTGTTCTATCTGTGTCCCTTCTCTGTTCTCTCTGTGTCCCTGCCGTGTTCTCTCCGTGTCCCTGCTCTGGTCTCTCAGTGTCACTGCTCTGTTCTCTCCGTGTCCCTGCTCTGGTCTCTCAGTGTCACTGCTCTGTTCTCTCAGTGTCCCTGCTCTGTCCTCTCAGTGTCACTGCTCTGTTCTCTCAGTGTCACTGCTCTGTTCTCTCAGTGTCCCTGCTCTGTTCTCTCAGTGTCCCTGCTCTGTTCTCTCAGTGTCCCTGCTCTGTTCTCTCGGTGTCCCTGCTCTGTTCTCTCAGTGTCACTGCTCTGTTCTCTCAGTGTCCCTGCTCTGTTCTCTCAGTGTCACTGCTCTGTTCTCTCAGTGTCACTGCTCTGTTCTCTCAGTGTCCCTGCTCTGTTCTCTCGGTGTCCCTGCTCTGTTCTCTCGGTGTCCCTGCTCTGTTCTCTCTGTGTCACTGCTCTGTTCTCTCAGTGTCCCTGCTCTGTTCTCTCAGTGTCACTGCTCTGTTCTCTCCGTGTCACTGCTCTGTTTTCTCTGTCTCACTGCCGTTCTCTCTCTGTGTCCCTGCTGTGTTCTCTCAGTGTCCCTGCTCTGTTCCCTCCGTGTCACTGCTCTGTTTTCTCTGTCTCACTGCCGTTCTCTCTCTGTGTCCCTGCTGTGTTCTCTCAGTGTCCCTGCTCTGTTCTCTCTCTGTGTCCCTGCCGTGGTCTCTCTGTGTCCCTGCCGTTCTCTCTCTGTGTCCCTGCCGTGGTCTCTCTGTGTCCCTGCCGTGGTCTCTCTGTGCTTTCCTTGCTTCCTCTCTTGTATATATCCTGCATGACACTGTTTCCGTGCCAGGCTTTGTACAGACTGAAAGTGAAACTTGTTCCCGTTTTATAGGCAAACATTTCTCTAGCAAACATTAATCCTGTGACTCATTATCTCCTCAGCATATTCAGGCGCCTCTACTACTGCAGCGCTTATACGGGGGGGGGGGGGTGTAATAGGGAGGGGTTATATGGGTAATAGGAGGTGTTATAGGGAGGGGTTATATGGGTTATTGGAGGAGTTATAGGGAGGGGTTATATGGGGTAATAGGAGGAGTTATAGGGAGAGGTTATATGAGGTAATAGGAGGAGTTATAGGGAGGGGTTATATGGGGTAATAGACGGAGTTATAGGGAGGGGGTATATGGGGTAATAGGAGGAGTTATAGGGAGTGGTTATATGGGGCAATAGGAGGAGTTATAGGGAGGGGTTATATGGGGTAATAGGAGGAGTTATAGGGAGCGGTTATATGGGGTAATAGGAGGAGTTATAGGAAGGGGTTATATGGGGTAATAGGAGGAGTTACAGGGAGCGGTTATATGGGGTAATAGGAGGAGTTATAGGGAGGGGGTATATGGGGTAATAGGAGGAGTTATAGGGAGAGGTTATACGGGGTTCTTGGAGGAGTTACAGGGAGAGGTTATATGGAGTAATAGGAGGAGTTATAGGGAGCGCCTATACGGGGTAATAGGAGGAGTTATAGACAGCAGTTATATGGGGTAATAGGAGGAGTTATAGGGAGAGGTTATATGGGGCAATAGGAGGAGTTATAGGGAGCGCCTATACGGGGTAATAGGAGGAGTTATAGACAGCAGTTATATGGGGCAATAGGAGGAGTTATAGGGAGAGGTTATATGGGGCAATAGGAGGAGTTATAGGGAGGGGTTATATGGGGTTATTGGAGGAGATATAGGGAGGGGTTATATGGGGCAATAGGAGGAGTTATAGGGAGGGGTTATATGGGGTAATAGGAGGAGTTATAGGAAGAGGTTATATGGGGTAATAGGAGGAGTTATAGGGTGAGGTTATATGGGGCAATAGGAGGAGTTATAGGGAGAGGTTATATGGGGCAATATGAGGAGTTATAGGGAGGGGTTATATGGGGTAATAGGAGGAGTTATAGGGAGAGGGTATATGGGACAATAGGAGGAGTTATAGGGAGAGGTTAAATGGGGTACTAGGAGGAGTTATAGGGAGGGGTTATATGGGGTTATTGGAGGAGTTATAGGGAGAGGTTATATTGGGTAATAGGAGGAGTTATAGGGAGGGGTTATATGGGTTATTGGAGGAGTTCTAGGGAGCGGTTATATGGGGCAATAGGAGGAGTTATAGGGAGAGGTTATATGGGGTAATAGGAGGAGATATAGGGAGGGGTTATATGGGGTAATAGGAGGAGTTATAGGGAGGGGTTATATGGGGCAATAGGAGGAGTTATAGGGAGGGGTTATATGGGTTATTGGAGGAGTTATAGGGAGAGGTTACATGGGGTAATAGGAGGAGTTATAGGGAGGGGTTATATGGGTTATTGGAGGAGTTATAGGGAGCGGTTATATGGGTCAATAGGAGGAGTTATAGGGAGAGGTTATATGGGGTAATAGGAGGAGATATAGGGAGGGGTTATATGGGGTAATAGGAGGAGATATAGGGATGGGGTTATATGGGGTAATAGGAGGAGTTATAGGGAGAGGTTATATGGGGTAATAGGAGGAGATATAGGGAGGGGTTATATGGGGTAATTGGAGGAGTTAGGGAAAATCAGTAAAGGAAACCGCTCTAAATTCCAGCATTTTCTTCTCTAAAACACACGTTACTTTTTAACATTTGCCATTTACAGAAATTGCCTAATCCATTGTATTTCCACCTGGCTGAGGCACAGTAAGCCGAAATGAGAGCTGCCTCTGCATTTCACTGAAGCCTTATAACAGCCATTTTCTTCTATCCCAGTTCTCTTTTTTCCAGAGAGCCACCCATAAGAAAGTAACCGTTATGTGTGATATTTAGCTGCACACGGGGGCTCAGCGCGGCCTCATTGTCTGTGATGAATGATGCGCGGGGGGGGGGTTTGTCCCTTTGGTCCCGCGGAGGTCAGGAACGCTTCACTCCGCGCTGAAGGGCACGACCTTGTCTGCCCAGGACACACTTGTCATAGGAATCAGGCTTACGGGATAGAAATCCTGTTTGCAATAAATGAATGACTTTGATATAACTGCTGAGCTGTGCGACACTACAATGGGTCTCCAGCCTGGGAGGGAATATTCTCCAAATGTCATCAAAGGGACGGGAGGAAGTGAGAGTCATTATAGGAAATTGCTTCATATGGTGGCAGAGGAACTATGCTGGGGCGACAACGGGGGGAGGGGGGGTCACTAAACACGCCTGAGCATGTTCACGGGTCCGGGACAGACCCTCACCCTATAATCACACAGCACTCTGTGCTTCCACTTCTCACCCGCTACGTACAGTGTGTTATCTGCACTGAAACATGTCTGCAATAGTTCTGATCGGGCCCCTATTGTATAGAAACGACACTGGAGATTCAGAGGGATAAGCAGTGTAATGTATCACACGCCCCCCCCCACTTCCCTAACCCCGGCCTCCCGCATGTGAAGGAATGTCCGGCTGGCAGAGCACACAGGGATTGTGCAAGACTGGGGTTTTCCAGCTCTGTGCAAAGGGAGATTTCATACCACATGCTAGACACGCCTGGAGCCGGGGGGTGTGTGTGTACGAAGTCTGGGGGTACACAGACCGTGGGCTTTCATTAACACAGGTAATGCACCCCAATAACTGCCAACCCTGCCTGCGTGCTGAACCCCTGGTAAAGGCCAATGGTACCTAAGCCAATGGCCTGCAAGACCCACCACACCGGGCACGTTACCACAGCGGGCACGTTACCACACCGGGCACGTTACCACACCGGGCACGTTACCACAGCGGGCATGTTACCACACCGGGCACGTTACCACACCGGGCACGTTACCACACCGTGCACGTTACCACACCGGGCACGTTACCACAGCGGGCACGTTACCACAGCGGGCACCTTACCACGCCGGGCACCTTACCACGCCGGGCACCTTACCACAGCGGGCATGTTACCACACCGGGCACGTTATCACACCGGGCACGTTACCACACCGGGCACGTTACCACAGCGGGCACGTTACCACAGCGGGCACCTTACCACGCCGGGCACCTTACCACGCCGGGCACGTTACCACAGTGGGCACGTTACCACAGCGGGCACGTTACCACGCCGGGCACGTTACCACACCGGGCTCCTTACTACGCCGGGCACCTTACCACGCCGGGCACGTTACCACAGCGGGCACGTTACCACAGCGGGCACGTTACCACAGCGGGCACGTTACCACAGCGGGCACGTTACCACACCGGGCACGTTACCACACCGGGCACGTTACCACACCGGGCACGTTACCACACCGGGCACGTTACCACACCGGGCACGTTACCACAGTGGGCACGTTACCACAGTGGGCACCTTACCACGCCGGGCACGTTACCACACCGGGCACGTTACCACACCGGGCACGTTACCACACCGATCACGTTACCACACCGGGCACGTTACCACGCCGGGCACGCTACCACGCCGGGCACCTTACCACGCCGGGCACGCTACCACGCCGGGCACCTTACCACGCCGGGCACGTTACCACGGCGGGCACGCTACCACGCCGGGCACGTTACCACGCCGGGCACGTTACCACGTCGGGCACCTTACCACGCCGGGCACGTTACCACGCCGGGCACGCTACCACGCCGGGCACGTTACCACGCCGGGCACGTTACCACGTCGGGCACCTTACCACGCCGGGCACGTTACCACGCCGGGCACATTACCACGTCGGGCACCTTACCACGCCGGGCACCTTACCACGCCGGGCACGTTACCACGCCGGGCACGTTACCACGTCGGGCACCTTACCACACCGGGCACGTTACCGCGCCGGGCACGCTACCACGCCGGGCACGTTACCACACCGGGCACGTTACCATACCGGGCACCTTACCACGTCGGGCACCTTACCACTTTAATATTATATATAACCAGTAGGAACGTCCTAAAAACACAGAGACCATTGCTGAAATGTGAACTGAATGATAACAGAATAACAAATACTGAACAATACAACAGCACAAAAGATACATCTGTGAAACGTCAGTGTCCAGGGTGGTCCATGATAAGCAATATATGATAGTTAGAAGTTGTTAACAATATTAAAGGTTTATAATAATGAATAAAAAACATATTCAAATATAGTACACATATAAATAAAAATATCTAGGTTCAAAAGATGAAACCTATCGATAATAAATTGCTTCCAATGTAAAGTAAATGTGTATACGCTTTTAACACACTATTTAACAATATTGGCGATCCCAAATTTAACACTGCACAGTAATGCCAAAGTGTCCACTGACTGTTCACAGAAAATAATGGGATAATGCCTTAACTGAAACCCTAATATATAATCATAGATTAATGATTAAAAAAGTATTTATTGTTGGTATATGTAGAGTATATATCATTCCTTTCCCCAATATATTAGAGGGTAAATCAAATAAGGAAAAGAAGGGTAGTGGAATGAATCCATAATAGCCCTTGTATAGACAATGAAATGATAACAATGTGTCCATGCCTGATGTATATGTAATGGGTATTCCCCCTACCCCAATCACAGACATCGTGTTGTGAGGGGGAATCTATGTGTTACCAGGTGTGGTGCGTGTACCTGCAGGTTAACAAGAGGCCGGAGTCTCCGCTTGTTGGGAACCTGGGGTGAGTCCTCTGAATCGATCTGGTTCGCAGCGCCTCCACCTGTGTAAGGTTCTAGGGGTGTAGAAGGTTGCCTACACAGGACCCACATACACAATAAGGACATACACCGAGATATATATAACCAGTTACTGTATATGCAGAATAACCATAACACATTACATCCGTATTAGCAACACTAACTGTGTCACTCTGTAATACTACTCCCCCTGGGGGGTAACTCCACACCATGTACCGAAGTCCCAAATGTAATTCACTCTCACTTAGGAGTGTAAACCTTATACCAACCACCGTGTACCCCCACACCGTGTCCACAGTATAACCCTTTGTTCCGTGGTCAGCGCTGCCACTACGTGTGAGTATATAGAAGGTGTATTGTTGGTGCACTTATGAAGGTACCTGCCGAGCGCTCCTGCACTCGGGCCTGCAGACAACTTCAAAAAGGATCCGCCGCTTGGTGATCCCGTCTGCGATATCCTGCCTTTCCTCGCACGGGGGTCCACCAGGGGTGATCCCACCCTGGAGATAGATCTTATCTCTTTGCTGCGAAGGCTTGAGCCCAAGCCACTTCTCGGGGAGCGCAGCGTCCGCTGTGTCCCTAACTGACAATATCACTAAGGGGCAAGATCCCTAACCTAGGGCCTTTCCCTGCAGCACCACAAGCTGTAAGGGGCTCAGAACCTAACTGGGGCCTAGGGGGCTGCTGGCCTAATGCAGCGGGTCACAGACCCCTGCACTCACTTCCTTCCCCTAGCTCTTCCTGGTCCTGACTGCCGTGTCCCTCGCCAGCAAAATGTATCAAAACCCTGAGAGCAGGGAGATACTCTAGCCCTATTGGCTCCCAGGCGTCATGTGGGGCACTCCCGAGGCTCATGGGACTTGTAGTCCCATCCAAGAGCCTTCCCTGGTAGGCTAGGGTTCGTGCGCTTGTCCTCGCGCATGCGCAACTGGTCCGGCCACCCGAGCTACCACTGCGCATGCGAGAACTCACGCAAGATGGTGGCGCCCTGCACGGGAGCCTACGGGACCTCCGGAGCACCGGAGCGCTACCTGCTTGGCACCCACCCTCCAGAAGCGTCAGCGGGTCCCCGCTTAGCTCCGGCAGCACTCGCCTTTGCCCCGGAGAGCGGAGGTAATGGGGGTCCGGGGCTACATATACAATTCCATGGCGCATGCTTTGCATATCCCCCACCCGGTGACTGCGAGTACAGGAGGTGTGGGGGGCTTCTTATTTTCTAAGTGCTCATTGGTTACTTTGCAGGGTATTGTGGGTATTTTAAGGTTGTGTGTTTTGTCATCATGTAGTACTCTTTGATAAAGTGCGTTTTGCCGCGTGAAAGGCGTAACAGGTGTTTTTATGCTGTTTATGTGCCACCGCCTCACAACTCCATTTCCCTGTCGTTTCCCGATCGGTAGTAGCACGCCGACAGCGCCCGGAGACCCACGGAATACAAAGCGAGTCAGTTTGCTTATATATATACTCACTAGTTTATTGAACACGGAATACAAGGGACATTATTGCAATCTCATACAAGGTATAGTAACAAAAAACAGCGCAAAAACGCAAATGGTGAAGTATATCAAAAGTAATCTACTATATATTTCTGAAAGCACTGTATGTTTGTCTGCATGGCCTGTGTCCCTAGGGCCAATCGCATTGCACCTTTGGCCTGTTACTCCGCCTCAGGCCATGCCCGCCCCCACACACTTCTCATTGGCCTGCGGCCAACACCACTGCCACACTGTCCCACCCCTCACTGACTCTCATCCTCACTGCTCTGGGCATGCTTCAAAGCAACGAACCCCCCCCCCCGGTGCTCCGCTCAGCTCCCCCCCAGGTGCTCCGCTCAGCTCCCCCCCGGTGCTCCGCTCAGCTCCCCCCCAGTGCTCCGCTCGGCTCCCCCCCGGTGCTCCGCTCAGCTCCCCCCCGGTGCTCCGCTTAGCTCCCCCCCGGTGCTCCGCTCACGCTCAGCTCCCCCCGGTGCTCCGCTCAGCTCCCCCCCCAGTGATTCGCTCACCCCCCCCGGTGCTCCACTCACCTCCCCCCGGTGCTCCGCTCAGCTCCCCCCCGGTGCTCCGCTCACCTCCCCCCCGGTGCTCCACTCACCTCCCCCCCGGTGCTCTGACAGGCAATGGGCAGGCAGCCTGCAGCTGCCACGCGGCGCCTAAGATGGCGGTGCCCGGAAGGACCCCCTTCCTCCCTCGCGGAGTAACTAAGATGGCGTTGGCCGGAAGGAGAGGTGACGTGTGTGTGTGTCTCACTGTGTGTGTGTGTGTGTGTGTGTCACTATATGTCTGTGTGTCTCACTGTGTGTGTGTGTGTGTGTGTGTGTGTGTGTGTGTGTGTGTGTGTGTGTGTGTGTGGACACACTGTGTGTGTGTGTGTGTCACTGTGTGTGTGTGACACTGTGTGTGTGTGTGTGTGTGTTACACTGTGTGTGTGTTACACTGTGTGTGTGTGTTACACTGTGTTTGTGTGTGACCCTATGTGTGAGTGTGTGTGTGTGTGACACTGTGTGGGTGTGTGAGTCACTGTGTGTGTGTCAGACACTCTAGGGTGGGGACCGGAGCTACGCATGGGGGGGGAGCAGGAGCGGAGAGAGAGGGGGGAACGGAGAAACATACAGGGGGAGTGGAGAGGAGGGACCCGGAAATTGTAAGCAACCCACCCCCCCTCCTGTCCACTGTCCCCCCCCCTCCTGTCCACTGTCCCCCCCTCCTGTCCACTGTCCCCCCCTCCTGTCCACTGTCATCCCCCCCTCCTGTCCACTGTCCTCCCCCCCTCCTGTCCACTGTCCCCCCCTCCTGTCCACTGTCCCACCCCTCCTGTCCACTGTCCACCCCCTCCTGTCCACCCCCTCCTGTCCACTGTCCACCCCCTCCTGTCCACTGTCCCCCCCTCCTGTCCACTGTCCCCCCCTCCTGTCCACTGTCATCCCCCCCTCCTGTCCACTGTCCTCCCCCCCTCCTGTCCACTGTCCCCCCCCCTCCTGTCCACTGTCCCCCCCCCTCCTGTCCACTGTCCCCCCCCCTCCTGTCCACTGTCCACCCCCTCCTGTCCACTGTCCACCCCCTCCTGTCCACTGTCCACCCCCTCCTGTCCACTGTCCCCCCCTCCCGTCCACTGTCCCCCCCCTCCCGTCCACTGCCCCCCCCCCCTTCCTGTCCACTGTCCCACCCCTCCTGTCCACTGTCCACCCCCTCCTGTCCACTGTCCACCCCCTCCTGTCCACTGTCCACCCCCTCCTGTCCACTGTCCCCCCCTCCCGTCCACTGTCCCCCTCCTCCCGTCCACTGTCCCCCCCCTCCAGTCCACTGTCCCCCCCTCCCGTCCACTGTCCCCCCCCCTCCCGTCCACTGTCCCACCCCCTCCCGTCCACTGTCCCCCCTCCCATCCACTGCCCCCCCCCCTCCCGTCCACTGTCCCCCCCTTCCCGTCCACTGTCCCCCCCCTCCCGTCCACTGTCCCCCCCTCCTCCTGTCCACTGTCCCTCCCCCCTCCTACCGTCCACTGTCCCTCCCCCCTCCCCCCCTTTCCCCCCACCTTTTAGTGGCCCGTGATGGTAACAGGACTCTGTCTCGGCTTTTTCCACAGGTGATGCAGTTAGTCCATCTTGGAGTACTCGTCTCATCAAGGAAGTCTCCCCGCATTTTGCATACACTTACCACGGTTTTGAATGTATTGTACATTTATTTATTTCACTGTGCTGCTCCATTATATATTTTTTAGAGCTTTAGGGTATGTGCTAGCTGCACTTTAGTCACAATCATTGTTGATCACTTTCTAGTGGTGTTTAGATGCGCACTTTATTGTTCTATTAGTCTCATACAAGGTATACCTGAATTATAAGGCTATTGAGCACGCAGAGTTGCTAGTGTTCATACATTGACTACGTGGGACAATATCAACGGATTCAATACACTGTCTGGGAGTATATATATATATGTATGTATGTATGTATGTATGTATGTATGTATGTATATATATATATATATATATATATATATAAAGGAAAAGAGAGGAGAGAGCGCACGCCCATAGCGTATAAAAGTATATTTAATGAAGGGGAGGGGGGGAGGGAGGGGTAAAAAACGCACTTACAAGAAGTACAATAAAATCAAGCATATGTGATAATAATCACCACCATCCGGTCTAACTGCAAGCTCTTGGGGCAGTCCCAGGCTCCGTTGGTGAAGGAGCAGCGTCTCAGCAGATTCCAGGACTGATGTAGGTCATCCGGTCAAAATGCAGACTTTGGGGGCATTCCCAGGCTCCGTTGGCAAATGAGCAGCGTACCAGCAGTGTCCCAGGGCTGGTGTGCTGTAAATAGTCCCAGACAAAAGTTCTGTATGGATAGTGCCTGCAGCACTAGCGCTAGGATCAATCCACTCCTGCGCTGGATGTAGACTTGAATGTCAGTGCGTCTGACGTCACGACGCTCCCTGACGCGTTTCGTCAGTCTCGGCTAACTTTTTCAAAGGGATAACGTGAGGGGGGGAGGTCCGGTTTTATATACACACTCCAATAAAGGTAATTGTTGAAAAAACGCCCCTACTCAGCTGCAATCATTATCCGTGCTACCAACACTATAGAATACATAATTACATTCAATGCAGATATTTACCCTGAAAGAATTTGGAGGAGATGATAAATTTAACATTTACATACAATACAATGTCTGTCATATTGCTAAATATACATTTACAATTAACACACAGTTAGACATATATTTGATATAAAATAGTTATCAGTAACCAATTATAAAACAACAATATAAAACAGCATCGTTCTCTAGGGTTCAAACCAAAATTGAAAATACTAGTCTTGTATGTGGATCAAGCCCCATCAATATTAACTATGGGATACATTGCAATAACTCAGCATTGTGAAATGATAATACATATCTAGATCCCACCTGTAGATAGAGGGATGATCACACATAAGCCAGTTTGGAGTATAATACTTAGATATTGATGATAGAAAAAGAGATCATATGACATTATAAACTTATTAATATATGTGCAACCAAAATATAACAAGTATTAAATATTGCACCTTAATGAGTGCCTAAATCAAATATCAATTCTTATGATCCCATATGGTTGGACCAAGGACAAAATGAATTTAAATATAAATATAATAAAAATAAGGATGAAAAATTAAAAATAAAATATAAAAATAAAAATAAAAATAAAAATATATTTTTTGAATTTAAATGTTCATACAAATGAAAGCCTAAACTCAAAAGGAGACTATGTAACTGGAGTCTATATGCCACAAACAAAGCTGGGGCCCGGAAGGTACATCTATAAATATGTGCTACAGTGTGATATAGTGAACCAAGTGTTGTGTATGTGAATAAGTTATGTGTACTATAAACCTATTTGTATTTATTCTATGTGGTGACTACCAGGCCCTAGTTGGCCATGTTTAAGTGAATATCTAATGAATAAATTCATTATATATATTTAAGAGTACTATTATGGTGTTGTGCTATGTATATAAGGGTAGATTCCTCATACCATCTATTAGACCCAGTGTCCCTATTTTAAAGTATCTATTTTATAAATCAACAATGGTGTGTAATGAATGGATATCCATAATTTAGACGGAAGGGTGGAGGGTGGGAACTGGGAAGGGAAGGTACAATATAGGGGGGGAGGGAGGGAAAGGGGGGGGGGGGGAACAGAGGGAGGGAAGAAGGGGGAGGGAAAGGAATGGGATGGGAATGGGGGGACCTCTGGAGGAGATCCAAACAAGGGATGAAGTAGAGAAGCAGAGGAGGAGAACAGGAAGAGGCATCCGAGGATAGACTAAACTAAAGTACTAACGTCTAAACATTCGTTTAGTCCCCCAGGACTGAGAGTGCCCAATTGGTGAATCCAATAGGATTCCCGCCTGCAGAGCGTCTTGAACCGGTCGCCTCCCAGAACACAGGAAGAAATGGTCTCTATTCCCATAATTTGCATGGTCTTGGAATTCTGTTGATGGAATAATTTAAAGTGTCGAGGGACACTGTGATTATTCAGACCCTTAATGACATTTCTCCTATGTTCTAGGAAGCGAGTTCCCAGAGTCCTGGTGGTTCGTCCAACATATTTCAGACTACAACCGCACTGTATAAGATACACAACATAAGTGCTAAGACAGGTGATAGAGCTACTGATGTCATACGTGGTACCCCTTGTTGGAGAACAAACTTGAGTTTGATTCAAAAGATGCCTGCACGTAATGCATCGACTGCGGCCACAGGGATGGTTACCCAATGGTCCCTTCTGTTTAACAGTATCACAAATAGAGGAAGATTTAAGCCTAGTGGGAGCTAGTATGCTTTTTATACTCCTTGCTTTCCTATATGTAACAGTAGCTCTATCCGGCAGGATAGGTCCTAGATGAGGATCACACTTTAGAATGGACCAATGATCATTTAAAATCCTATTGATAAATTTGGATGACTGGTTATAGGTGGTAATAAATCTTACAGTCGACCTCTCTATCTCTGAATGTATTATTGGGGTGTCATAACCTGAACGTTTTCCTCTCTGTTGTTTATTCTGTTTGTCTTTAGATTTTTCAAGTAAAGTCGATC
This sequence comes from Ascaphus truei, assembly GCF_040206685.1. Classification (NCBI taxonomy): domain Eukaryota; kingdom Metazoa; phylum Chordata; class Amphibia; order Anura; family Ascaphidae; genus Ascaphus; species Ascaphus truei. The sequence goes on from NC_134488.1 coordinate 140,137,313, forward strand.
TAGCAATGGTGTGCCTTAAGAAATATACCCATAAAAAAGCACACGTGGTTAGATCCACCTTTAGGATTTTATGACTGCAGAATGTGCGCTGCCTGCCAACATAGCTCAAAGATTTCACACAGTTTCAAATCAAATACAACACAAAAATCTTACAATATTAAGCAGCATTTGAACTGTAGAACGAGTTTTGTTATATACCTTGCGGAATGTGAATGCGGCTTACAGTATATTGGCAAGACCACACATCCGCTTAGAACGCGCATATTAGAACATCTGGGTAACATAAAACGCAAAATTACAACCCATAGCGTGTCAAACCACTTTTTATTAAAACACAACTCAAATCCTGCTAGCTTTTCATTTAAAGCCATTGAACAAGTTTTGCCCCACTGGAGGGGGGGCAATAGAGATTTTAATCTAATAAAAAGGGAGTCTTTCTGGATGTTCGAGCTCAAAACGATCCACCCTCAGGGTTTAAATTTAGAGTTCAACATCAAACCATTTCTTTGACTCTAACTTGTCTCTCTTCTTTTGCCAATAGATGCAATGTTTCATTACTATTAGCAAACACTTGCATTCAGCTTAGTCTATCTAGGGGTTAATTGTCTATCTTGCTGTAATGAGCTGACTCATATTTAAGTTTTATAATCTTGATATATTTTAAATTTATGTACTTTTTATATTTTTTAGATGTATGCTATTAAGCTTTTATTAAAACGTTTGTACTAAAATTACATGTCATTTTGGAAGACTCATATATGTATGATATGAGTCTTAATTACTGTTAACTACAAGTCTGTCGCTGTTATGCTATTTGATTACCATACTTAATGTAAGCCAATGGAACTCTAGCATAGCGTATAAATAGTCTCCTAATACATGTCAGATTACACTCCTGATGAAACCGCAATACGGAGAAACGCGTAGAGTGAACCCTGATGAGAGAAGACCACTAAAGGATCGGAGTCCCCCAGAGCAGATGACGTCACTTCCGGTTTCCGGTTTGGGTGAGACGCATCAGTGAAACGCACGCCGAGGCGGAGGGGGGACTGGTACAGCTGCTTTGCACTGAGATCCAATATGTGATCAAAACGCTTGTATTCTTTTAACACAATGTGAGTGTATTATACCTTCACTTACAATTTTAATAGAAATTTTCGTACAGTCTGCACTATGTCCGTTTCCTCATTTTTTACCTAAGGTCCTCAGCATCCACCCAGGTACACTGACCCACTTATACCACGGACAGACGGGCTGTCCCTGAAAGATACCTTTATGGGAACAATACTCACCATACACTTGTGAGTACTTAGCACACTGCACTTTAAAGATTTATTTATTAATATCACAATACTGCACCATCAGGAAATTTGTTTCTGTTTTACATGACTTTGCGCTTCCCGATGATCTTCACCTTTTCCACGTCCACGGGATCGAGAGAACGACCCCCCACTGGGTTAAGCGGCATCCACATGTGTTTGTATTAGTATCACTTAATTATTATGTTTTATACACTTGTTTATATAGGGATGTAATTCTAGAGCGCCACATTGATATATAATTTTTTCCAATGAAGCCTGGAATAAAGCTGCTTGTTCACCCAGACCTCTGCCTAGTTGTCAATTACTGGGCAGTAGGGAGACATCTGCAGTGATGGGAACTGATATCTCACATCCTGGGATCCTATCACGGCCGGAGGCGCTGTATCATGAGTGAGTAAGAAATATATCCCTAAAGCCTATCCCATTGCCCATACCATCGTGTAGCTCAGCTTCTCCTGACACCACATAATAGAACAACATTACCATTCTCACGTCCGGTAAAGGAAGACTGCACTCAGATCAGTAAAGGCAAAAAAAGTCTGTATTCGGCATCAGTACAAAATGAACAGGCCGCCCAATCCGACGTTTCGGTTCCGGAGTTGAAAGGTTCCACTCCGGAACCGAAACGTCGGATTGGGCGGCCTGTTCATTTTGTACTGATGCTTATACAGACTTTTTTTGTGTTTACTGATCTGAGTGCAGTCTTCCTTTACCGGACGTGAGAATGGTAATGTTGTTCTATATATATATATATATATATATATAACAAAACACACAAACAAACAGTAGCGCTTAATAATTAATTATGTGAATATTACCGTGCTTAAATCAATAAGGATTAAGTGAATACTTAATTATAATAGTGATAATTAAACTAGTGCTAATAATAGCTATTAGTGTTATTACTAATTATAAAAATGGTGTTCATAAATCATAAAAAAGTCACTCAAAGTTCTCACAGGTGTAGTGCATCAGGTCCACTGAGGATATGTAAAAATAAGGGTGGTATCCAGACCCCAGATACTAATGGTTCATGCAGCTCCTTTGATGTGGTATAGCCAGCCACAAAGTACCTACAAAAAAAGCACAAAGAGAAGCGCAGGCACCATAGTGTTATACTGTATAAAAAATTAGCGTCTATGTAATAAGACACGCGTCCCAAGGAATCGCACTTACAAGATTTAAAAAAACAACAAGCATGTAAGAGAATAATCTCTAAGGGGTTCGTCAGCTGGGTGGGAGGGGTCCAGTGAGACTTGTCAGAGACATGTATACACTCAATGGGAGAGGCTGAGCCTCAGGACTATGAACATTACTCCCCAGAGGGAGTAGAAAAAGAGCTTCACCGAAGCCAAAGTATGAGGTACCCTCCCAACCGGGTAGCCTATGATTTATTTGGGGCACCCCACTATGAGGCTCAGCAGTGGTCTCGGGGTAAAATACACTACATTTTTGTGATGTTTACACAAATGTACAATCTTATGTAAAGTCGTTAATGATGGTTAAGTTGTTATACACTGTATTTTTATTATATAAGTTCTGTGAATATGTTCTGCTACGCTGTTCCCAAGCGGGGTCATTGGTATTTTCACCAGGGGGAGAATTTGGCAGGGTCTCCCTCTGGGCTCCCCTTAGTTCCCCTAACCACCGCTACGGGCGGGAGCGCTGCGGGGGACCGTGGCTGCCGGCGGAGTGCGCGTGCACCCTGGCGAACACTGTTAGGGCGGGGAGGGTTGCGGGCAGTTGCGGAGGGCGATTGCATCACCGGATGTCCCCGACGGCTCTATCTGCTGGGCGCGATTGCGCATGCGCAAGATGCTGCGCATGCGCAAGATGCTGCGCATGCGCAGAGTAGATGTGCAAGAGGCCCATAGATAAAGACTGCTCTGCTGGGACTACAGCTCCCAGCATGCATAGGGACAGGTAGTCAGGTGCACCAGAACATCCAATAGGGCTGCAGCTTCCCCTGTAAGGGGAATATAGATACAGTTTGCACACTGCAGCCACGTTAGTCAGAACTGGGACAAGGAAGGGGTAGGTTCAATGTGCAGGGGTCTGTGGCTCCTACACTAGGCCAGATTTCCCCCTGTTAGGCCTCAGCTAGGCCCCGACTCCCCTCAGTTTGTGGTTGCTGCAGGGACAGGCCCATAGATAGGGACACTGCCCTGTAGTACCAGAGTGAGGGTCACAGCAAGGACACGGCTGCATCCTGACCTCAGGTGATCTGGAACCAGACACCTGCAACAAAGAAACACTGCATACGGTGGTACAATCCACGCGGGACACACCCAACGTAGAGGCGGAGGCCTCACGGTTACCACCACTGGATCCATGGAACCCTTCAGCATAACTGCGCACCCAGGTGTGGCATCACCCGGCAGGTACCTCACCACAACACGTGCACCAGCCTACAACTCCAATTTAGTGGGCAGTGCTGTCTCACACACTTGGGTGGGGGATTAGTCCTGTGGACACTGGGACGGTCCGGTGCCTGGAGAACCTTAGTACATTGGGGTAAACCCCACTGGGATGTGGACAGGGTGTTGGGGAGGCACGGTGAGGGGTTATGGCCCTGAGAGGCCTGTGAGTGGGTATCTCATCTTTGTGGTTCTATGAGGTGTACAGTAAACTGTTATGTTTTACCCGTGTGTATTCTTTATTGTCCTGTAATGGGGTAATTCCACACAGTAGAATCCCATTACAGGTGGAGGCGCTACCGGGCACTAACTCAGGTATACCCCAGGATCCCAGCAGCGGAGGCTCAGGTTTCCTGTGAGCCGCAGGTATTGCATCACACACACCATAGCCGCACATCTCTCAGGGGGTGTGGGAAAGTGCGTTACAGTCGCAAGATAAATGCACACAATTACACAATGCCAGTCAGGAAAGTATCGCACGGGAATTCCCATTCCTGCTTTCACTTTCACTCCAACTGTATGTAACCCAGGAGGAAACAGAGACAGCAGCAGATAACAGGGGGTGCAGAGAGACGCACAGAGAGGATCAAACAGACTGAGGTAAGAAAAGGAGAGAGAGATAGAGAGAGAGAGAGAGAGAGAGAGACAGCAGCAGATAACAGGAGGTGCAGAGAGACGCACAGAGAGGATCAAACAGACAGAGGTAAGAAAAGGAGAGAGAGAGAGAGAGACGCACAGAGAGGATCAAACAGACCGAGGAGAGAGAGAGAGAGAGAGAGAGAGAGAGAGAGAGAGAGAGAGAGAGAGTGACATAGGTATGAAAAGGAGAGAGAAACGGATGAGAGAGAGTGAGAGAGAGCCCGCAAAGTACTTATTAGCCGAGTTTGTAGGTAAGCAGGAAACAGCTCTGAGCGACAGGATGCACGCAGCGTGCCCAGAATAACCACACGGGGAGGTACAGTACAGAGTACAGAGGTACAGAGTACAGAGGTACAGTACAAAGGTACAGTACAGAGGTACAGAGGTACAGAGTACAGAGGTACAGTACAGAGGTAATATGCAGGCCAAGGTTTTTGTCTAACGGAACAGGAAATATAGATATTCTGCTCAGCAACAGATGACATATACAGACAAAGTATAAGTCATTGACTAATAAATGACACTAGGTTTCCCTGAATAGGGGAGAACTGGGATTCAAAGAAATATATGGGATTCACTATAAAGAAAGAACCCACTGCTATAAATCCGGAATCCTTTCTATGATCCAATAAGGTAATTGGTAGAAAAAAGGAAAAAACCCTTATGCAAGCCTGGAAAATATGAGTCCTTAGGATGTACTTATAGAGGATTTAGCATTGAACTGCGGTCATCTGACCATACATATCTATTCAAACGCCTAAACATCACACCTCTAGTACAGTGTGTGGGTCCCGCAATACATGGAATGATACTCACAGCCAGATGTACAATAGTGTGTCAACTATTGTAACCATAATGGGTTTTTTAATTTGAATATTTTTCTTGAGGATAGTATTTAGGTTATTTCTATGATATATTCTTTATTCCACAATGATTTTTTTAGATGTTATTTTGTATTTTAACTTTATTTGTTCGGTTTGGTAGATTTAATAAAGTTGGTTTTGTTGTTGTTTGAACAACGTGGGCTGACGTGATGACGCGTTTGACGTCGTCACGTGACTGTGTATGGCGCGAAACCAGTCAGTTACTTCCTGGTTCGGCGGACATACAAACAGCCATGTGGGAGGTGAGATTTGATGCACTTTGATGCAGCCATGTGTTGGTGAAACATGTCAGTCTAATCGTCCTCTTCTATTTGTGGCACATTACATTGTTTTTTATCATCTCCCGTTTCGCTTTCTGAGTTTGCGGTGCAGCGTTTTCTGGGCGTCTTATTTACTCTACTGGTTATCTAATAAATGACAGGCAGAAGAGAAAGGTACAGAGACTAAGGGGGCTGTGCACTAACACACTGATAACACAAACATCCACACAGTAACACACTGAGACACACACACACACACACACTAAGGGGGCTATGCACTAACACACTGATAACACAAACATCCACACAGTAACACACTGAGACACACACACACACACACTAAGGGGGCTGTGCACTAACACACTGATAACACAAACATCCACACAGTAACACACTGAGGCACACACACACACACTAAGGGGGCTATGCACTAACACACTGATAACACAAACATCCACACAGTAACACACTGAGACACACACACACACACACTAAGGGGGCTATGCACTAACACACTGATAACACAAACATCCACACAGTAACACACTGAGACACACACACACACACTAAGGGGGCTATGCACTAACACACTGATAACACAAATATCCACACAGTAACACACTGAGACACACACACACACACTAAGGGGGCTGTGCACTAACACACTGATAACACAAACATCCACACAGTAATACACTGAGACATACAGCACACACACACTAAGGGGGCTATGCACTAACACACTGATAACACAAACATCCACACAGTAACACACTGAGACACACACACACACTAAGGGGGCTGTGCACTAACACACTGATAACACAAACATCCACACAGTAACACACTGAGACACACACACACACACACTAAGGGGGCTATGCACTAACACACTGATAACACAAACATCAACACAGTAACACACTGAGACACACACACACACACACTAAGGGGGCTATGCACTAAGCAGCGCGTTTTACGACCGATTGTAAAAATGTTGCTCGACCGATAAAAAGTGACGCCAAAGGCGCGATTCACTAACACGTTCAGCGCATTTTGGTCTGGAAATATGCCCGATCGAGCGAGCTTTTTACCCCACCCCACACCCCCCGCTATCGCGCTTAAACTTGTAAAGAAAAAAAAATATCAGCCTCTAAGATCTCCGCGCAGACGCTGCGTCCTCACGCATGGCACTATCAGGCGATTGTACTGTATACATATACATTGTAATACTAGTGTACATGAGCAGGGGGTCTCCTGAGCTGAACCGCAATGGTTTCAGCCTCGGGGACCCCCCTTCTTCCTGAGATACAGGCCCTGCTATGGGGTGACGATATCCCCTGCGCTTTTAAAGCTTCCGCGTCACGTGACCGGGGGATATAAATCCTGCAGGAGGATACCGGCACCCCATAACGGGGCCTGTATCTCATGAACTAGGGGGTCCCTGAGGCTGAAACCAATGCGGTTCAGCTCAGGAGACCCCCTGCATATGTACACTAGTATCAAAACACAAATCAATAAACAATAATTCATTACCGTAGCGGATAGCCGCTATGGTACTGAAGCTGCATTAATGTCATTTTTAATTAATAGTGTGCAGGAGCAGGGGGCCCCCTGAGCTGAACCGCATTGATTTCAGCCTCGGGGACCCCCTACTTCCAGAGTTACAGGCCCAGTTACATGGTGCCGGTATCTCCTCCATTATTTACATGTCACATATCACGCAACGTGGACGCTTTAAAAATGGCGGCGACAGTGGGAAGCAGAGGGTCCCTGAGCCAGAAATCAATGCGGTTCAGCTCAGGAGACCCCCGGCTCCAGAACACTATTAAAAAAAAGACATTAAAGCAGCTTCATTACCTTAGCGGCTATCCCCAAAGGCAATGAAGTGGTTAAGGCACAATAGCATGTTTATTGGGGACAATTGCGTCCAATAAACATTGCAATAAACAACATACACTCCCTGTGCCCCCAACAATCCCTATACTCCCTAACATACACTCCCTGTGCCCCCAACAATCCCTATACCCCCTAACATACACTCCCTGTGCCCCCAACAATCCCTATACCCCCTAACATACACTCCCTGTGCCCCCAACAATCCCTATACCCCCTAACATACATTCCCTGTGCCCCCAACAATCCCTATACCCCCTAACATACAGTACATAAAATATCTTCATTTTTTTAATGCACAGGAATTATACTATAGGCCGGCAGTGGCCCCCGGGTGGTCCCCGCGGGTTACTGGGGGCCCCGGGTGGTCCCCACAGGTGTCCCCGATTGCCTGCAGTACCAATCCTGTGTCCAAAAAAAAAAAAACATAAATACTTTGAAATAAATACACACCCCCCCCCCCCACCCCCTAACACATATTGTACAATAATGGTCAAAATTACTATTATCCATATATGGATAATAGTGCATTTGCCCATTTAAAATACAAATTAAGCAGCATAAATAAAGTAAATAAATCTTGCACTCACCCCTGCCAGGCTGCCACGATGAAGGCCGTCCTCATCCTCATCACCGCCCATGTCCTCCGTTGCCACAAACAATACAGTACATAAAAAAAGACAATCAAATTTCCCCTAAGTCCTTAATCACCTTAGCGGTTAGTAACCGCTATAGTAATTAAGGGGTTAATTCACCCTCCCCCGCTACCCACCCGGTAGGCCTAAACACCCATCCTTGGGGATAATACCCCCTTCACCCACCCCCGCTACCCACAATTTAAAAAATACACACAACAGCCCCACTACCCACCTCCTAGGCCCCCAATATACCATTACAATATTTAATAAACAACAATACACAACCCACTCACTCTGTGACCCCACATAAAACCATTATTTATTTATTTTACACACAGGATTAATACCACAGGCTGACGGGGGTCCGCGGGTGGTCCCCACGGGTGTCCGCAGGTCCCACAGTACACCCCGGGGGGGTCCCAACGGGTGTCTGGGGGCTCTCGGGTGGCCCCCGCTAGACTTTGTGGCCTTCAGGTGGTCCCCGCAGGTGTCTGGGGGTCCCCAGGTTTTCTTCACGGGTGTCTGGGGCCCCTCGAGTGGTTCCCACAAGTGTCTGGGGCCCTCGGTTCTTCCCTGCAGGTTTCCGTTGATCCTCAGGTGGTCCCCGTGGGCTTCCGGGGGTCCCCGCTGGCCTGCGGTACCAATCCTTTATTTAAAAAAATAAAACATGGCCTACATTTCAATAAATACAAGCCCCCCCCCACCACCACCACCAAAACACACACAGTACAGTAATGGTCAAAATAACTATTATCCAGATATGGATAATAGATTATTTGCCCTTTATTAAACACAACATTAGCCATGAAGCGTAAAAAAAGTAAATAAAAACAGATCTACTTACCCCTGGCAATATGAAGGATGTCCTCGTCAGCTTACTGAGGGTCCATGTCCTCCGTTGCCAGAAAGAATTCATAGCAAAATACATTCTAATGTCCCCTAGCCCCTTAATCAACTTAGCGGTTAATAACCGCTATAGTAATTAAGGGGTTAAGCCACCCTCTGCCACTCCCCACCCAGGAGCCCTAACCACCCTCTTCTGGAAACCACCCCCACCCTTCACCCAGTCATTGGTACAGTGGGTACATCATGCTCATATAATATGGGCATGCTTTACCAATATAACAGGAAATGGTGAAGGATTAAATAAACAGGCCCAAATAAAAAACATTAAATAGCCAAATCAAACACAACACATATCAAAATAAAACACATCACATAGCCAATTAAATAGATAACAAATGCCAATAAAACAATTGAATGGCACAGTGAATACATGATGCCCATATAACATGCCAGTCAATGGTCAAACTAAAATAAACAATCACAAACAAAATCATATGCCATCCAAACAATCAGAAATGAAAACAAATCAATAAACAGGACTAAATTACCACCAATCAATTAATCCAATCCAAAATAAAGACCACAATTCACTCCCGTGGGCTGCCGGTTTGCTCGACTCCGGTGCCACGGTTACCCTGGTCCGACCTGATATGGTCCGGCCAGAGAATTTGCTCCCGGGCACCGGGATGCAAGTGAACATGCCAGACGGAGGACCGCGGTCACTCCAAGTTGCCCGGATATTCCTTGATTGGGGTTCCAGACGTGGCATGAGGGAGGTGGGGGTATTGCCGAGGTCCTACTTGGCAATGAGCTGGGGCATGTTACATGCGTGTTCATAGGCAGAACTGGTCCCTGTTGCAGCGAATACCAGGAGTCAGTCATCAGGAGTTGCACCTGAAGGATCCACCGTCCCCCTGCATTTGGGACTAACAGTTCCAGGGGTCTCTAAGGAGACCAGGCAGGTAAGCCAGACTGAGTAGCGACAGTGTGCTGACTTACCTACCCCTTATATGTTCCCTGTCCCCCCGACTTAGAGACTAGGGGTGGGTGGCCAGAGTTAGGGATGCGGTGAGATCCCAGCTTGGAGGGCATGAGACTCTGGGCGTCCGAGTCTGCCTCGGACAGTGGGTCAGATCGTTACTATGGCACAGCGGGCTCTTGTACAGAAAGCAGGGGTCTACCGGGCTAGATAGGGTCTGGACTGGTAGGCAACAGTTAGTGGTACCGAGGGCGTATAGGCAACAGTTGTTACAGGTAGTCCACTCCATGCCACTAGCGGGGCATCAGGGGGTCATTTGGACGAGAGCCCGGCTGTTGCAGCATTACTACTTGCCGGGGGCATCAGGTGCAGTGGCAGAGTTCAGACGTGCCTGTGATGCCTGCCAGCAAGTGGGTAAGGCGGGTAATCGTGTGAAAGCACCCCTGAACCCACTACCGGTAATTGGGGAACCTTTCCACAGGGTAGCTATGGACATAGTGGGACTCCTCATGATCCCCAGTTGGTCTAGCAAGCGCTATATCCTCACGGTGGTGGACTTTGCCACCAGGTACCCTGAGGCTGTAGCCCTTGATACCATTGATGCTAGGGCAGTAGAAAAAACATTGTTAGTTATTTTCACAAGAGTAGGGTTCCCTAGTGAGATTCTAACCAATCAAGGGTCACAATTCATGAGTGAATTCTTACAGTGTCTCTGAGATGCGTGTGGGGTGAATCATCAGCGCATGACCCCTTACCACCCCCAGACAAACGGACTATGCGAGAGGTTCCACGGCATTCTGAAGCAGATGCTTTGAGCGTTTATAGAAGCTGAAGGGAGGACTGGGAGATTCACCTGCAGCACTTGCTGTTTGCATACCGAGAGGTACCGCAAGAATCAACTGGGTTCTCTCCCTTTGAGCTGCTATATGGTCGCATGGTCCGGGACCTCTTGGAGAAAAGACACAAAAACAGGGCGCACAACGCACATAGTGAAGTAAAGTAAAAAAGGTGAATTTACTAAAACGTTAAAGGTTCTGTGTACATCAATAATGAATAAAACAGGCAATGGGTTAATGGGGTTACCACACACAGAGAAGGCTGGAGTCTCCGCTCTTCGACGGAGGCAGTTTAAACCACAGGATACCAGCAGTCATCAGCCAGGAAAGGAACCTCCGTGGAGCCTGGAATCACGTCTCCCTCATCTCAGGGTAACCAGATGGTGGGGACCGATGAAAAAGTCCCGTGAAATGTCCCGTAGCAAGGCACAGACACCTCCGTACGTCCCACAGATGCAAGACACCAGCAGCACGTCGCTCAGTCCCGTGGTGCGCCTACTGATGATGTCACAGGATTCCCCTCTATTGCGGAGTGTAGAGGAGTGTCCACAGCGGCGATAGATACACAGGACGGCAGGCAGTGGTGCGGGGGACAAGGAGGCACAAACAAGTGTATGCTTGGCTAGGTTTGGGTCAGACAAAAAAGCAATGAGTTCTTCCAACGCGTTTCGTAACTGAAGGTTACTTCTTCAGGGAATGCCAAGTTTTAGGGGTGTCGAGCCACCCCTTCAAAAAGGCTGCAGACGCAACTATAGTCACTTCCCTCACAAGGTCAAACTATTGTTATATTTTATTTTCACTTTGCACTGTGTTTATTTTTTAGCACTGTATGTGGGACCATGTTTTAGCTGCACACTGAGATCACCTTTTTTGTATGTCCGGGGACTTCTTGTCTTATTCCGTGAGGGATGGAAAGGGGAGACTATCAATACTGATGCTTCTGTGCTTCAGTACGTGGTAGATCTCAGAGACCGGCTAGAAATGCTTATGGGGTTGGCACAGGCTAATCTCAGACTAAGCAGAAGACTTGGTATGACCAAAATCCATGTAGCAGATCATTAATCCCAGGACAGCAAGTGCTTGTTCTGAAGTCCACTCGTCAGAACAAATGAATGGCTGCCTGGTCTGGACCGTACACGGTTCTCAGGAAGATGAACGAGTGCAACTATGTTGTACAGTTAGAGGGAGAGACAGGTAGAAATAGGACTTATCATATCAATATGCTTAAGGAATATTTTAAACAGTGAGGTACAGTATCAGTGCTGGCTTTCTGTAGCCCACTGATGGGGGACCCAGCAAGCAATGCTCTGCCAGACCTCCTAGGAGAATTTGGCAGGGGGGCACAATAGAGCAGTTTGAGATAGGGTCCCAGCTCAGCTTACAGCAGAAAGTACAGGTGAGGGCTATGTTAGAGCATATCACAGATCACCCCGTGCTTACTGGTGATCTCGGACCTTTGTATAAGCATGCCGATCTCATATCGGCAGAGGTGAAGGGCAGTATAGAGAGGGAAGTAGAAGAGATGCTGGCTCTAGGGGTAATTGTACCATCCCAGAGCCCTTGGGCTTGTTTGGTAGTCCTAGTGTGTAAGAAGGACGGGACCACCCAGTTCTGTGTGGACTGCTGGCAGATCAATTAGGGAACAGTGTCAGATGCTTATCCCCATGCCCCGCATGGACGAGCTGTTAGATGAGCTTGTGGGTGCAAAGTATCTGACCACAATGGATCTGTGCAGAGGGTACTGGCAGATCCAACTGACCCAGGAGGCTAGGTTGAAGTAAGCATTCATTACTTCAAGTGGCCTCTATACATTTTTAGTGATGCCATTTGGGATGAAGAATGCCCCGGCTACCTTCCAACGCCTGGTCAATAGGTTACGGGAAGAAATGCACGGTTTTGCAAGGACATACCTGGACGACATTGCAGTGTTTAGCGAGACGTGGGACAGTCACCTAGTTCATGTAGCAGCGGTGCTGAGCAGGATTAGGAAAGCAGGGCTCACAGTGATACCCACCAAGTGTTTAGTAGGGATGGCGGAGGTTCTGTACCTAGGGCACGGGGTGGGCGGAGGGCACCTCAAGCCTGAACCAGCTAAGGTTGAGGCTATAGTGCAGTGGCCAGTCCCCAAAATAAAGAAGCAGGTTATGGCTATTTTTTAGCACCGCTGGGTACTATAGGAAGTTTGTCCCACAGTTCAGCGCCGTGGCTAAACGCTTGACAAACTTGACACAGAAGCGACTCCCAGTTCTGGTAGCCTGGTCTTTTGCCTGTGAAACCGCGTTTCAGGCACTGAAGCCTGCACGGGCCAGCGCTCCCATCCTGGCTGCTCCAGACTATTCAAAAAGGTTTTTGGTGCAGACCGATGCCTCGGACTATGTTATAGTTGCTGTGCTCAGCCAGGTGGGGGAGGAGGGAGGGGAGCATCCTGTGGTGTACCTGAGCAGGAGACTGCTGCCCAGGGAAGTGGCTTATGCCACCATTGAAAAGGAGTGTTTGGGCTTTATGGAAACTTCAGCCCTATTTGTATGAATGCCGGACATTCACGGTGATCACTGATCACAAACCTCTAAGTTGACTACAACGGGTGTCCGGGGAAAATGCCAAGCTCCTTTGTTGGAGTCTTGCGCTGCAGGAATTTGACTTTTAGCATCCAACACAAAAGAAGGCAGCGAGCACGGCAATGCCGATGGACTTTCACGCCAGGACAACCCCAGTGAGCCAGCAGCCACAAGAGGTGCCAGGCCAGTTCAACCGCGGACGAGGCGGTCGTAACAAAGCCTTCATCATGTGTCTACAGATATGACCATACCCCATACGATCCTCTAGCACAAAAGTCACAATTTCAGGTAATATTATCATTTGCCCTAGCAGGTAAATGATAATATGACCTGTAACCTTGTCCCATCAGAGCATCGTCACCTTATATGAGTTTTATGTTCTTCTTTTTATACTTATATAAGCGCTTCAATGTAAATAAATGATGTATTATCTGCCAGTCTGTATCCCACTGTGATATCCTCCATTATTATCTGACCACCTGAAAGGGGATCTCTGTGCTCCACTCTCACATAGTGAGTGTGAGTGTGAGTGTGAGTGTGGGGTCTATGTGACTGTGTATCCCCACTGTGGCATTTAATATAAACCAACTACATGAATGGGGATCTCTGTGCTCCACTCTCACATAGTGAGTGTGAGTGTGAGTGTGAGTGTGGGGTCTATGTGACTGTGTATCCCCACTGTGGCATTTAATATAAACCAACTACATGAATGGGGATCTCTGTGCTCCGCTCTCAGTTAGTGTGTGGGGGGTTTATGTATGATAGCTACTAATGCGTAATATATTACTATCTGTATTCAAATAAATATCTAATACATAGTAGCAAGGCAGACTCTGTATATACATTATTTATTTAACTTTGTACTTTATTTTATTTTTAATTTATTAATAAAATTATTTTAATTTAAATATAACATTTCATAGCACTGAGTGCACTCACTCAGTCGGCATACCGATGTCTAATATTAAGGCAACAGTCAGACATTTGCCTGCTGGCCATAAAGATAGAGCCTTATGGTTAAATGAACGTACACATTCTCTGTAGTTACTGGTAAGCAATAATTCTGTGAAGGGTAACCTAACTATCTGTGTGCAGAGAAGAGTTCGGTGCACGGTGTAGAAACAGTGAGAATAGAGACATTGGAGTGGGGGGACCGCGGCCCAAGTGCTGCCAAGCGCAGCGTAAGATGAATTTCCCATAGGGATAAATGCAGCGGGGGTCCCTGCTTCTGATCGAGATGCCCACTCGCGTCTGAGAGAGCTGCGTAGGGAGATTCTCCGGTATTTGCACGGGTGTGCTCACAGGTAGGGAGGTTCTCCGGTATTTGCACGGGTGTGCTCGCAGGTAGGGAGGTTCTCCGGTATTTGCATGGGTGTGCTCGCAGGTAGGGAGGTTCTCCGGTATTTGCACGGGTGTGCTCGCAGGTAGGGAGGTTCTCCGGTATTTGCACGGGTGTGCTCACAGGTAGGGAGGTTCTCCTGTATTTGCACGGGTGCGCTCACGGGTAGGGACAATCTCCGGTATTTGCACGGGTGTGCTCACAGGTAGGGAGATTCTCCGGTATTTGCACGGGTGGGCTCACAGGTAGGGAGATTCACCGGTATTTGCACGAGTGTGCTCACAGGTAGGGAGATTCTCCGGTATTTGCACGGGTGGGCTCACAGGTAGGGAGATTCACCGGTATTTGCACGGGTGTGCTCACAGGTAGGGAGATTCTCCGGTATTTGCACGGGTGTGCTCACAGGTAGGGAGAAACTTGGGTATTTGCACGGGTGTGCTCGCAGGTAGGGAGATTCTCCGGTATTTGCACGGGTGTGCTCGCAGTTAGGGAGGTTCTCCGTCATTTGCACGGGTGTGCTCACAGGTAGGGAGATTCTCCGGTATTTGCACGGGTGTGCTCGCAGGTAGGGACATTCTCCGTTATTTGCACGGGTGTGCTCACAGGTAGGGACATTCTCCGTTATTTGCACGGTGTGCTCACAGGTAGGGAGATTCTCGGGTATTTGCACGGGTGTGCTCACAGGTAGGGAGATTCTCCGTTATTTGCACGGGTGTGCTCACAGGTAGGGAGATTCTCCTGTATTTGCACGGGTGTGCTCGCAGGTAGGGACATTCTCCGGTATTTGCACGGGTGTGCTCACAGGGCATGTTCTCCGTTATTTGCACGGGTGTGCTCACAGGTAGGGAGATTCTCCGGTATTTGCACGGGTGTGCTCGCAGGTAGGGAGATTCTCGGGTATTTGCACGGGTGTGCTCGCAGGTAGGGAGATTCTCCGGTATTTGCACGGGTGTGTTCGCATGTAGGGAGATTCTCCGGTATTTGCACGGGTGTGCTCACAGGGCATGTTCTCCGTTATTTGCACGGGTGTGCTCACAGGTAGGGAGATTCTCCGTTATTTGCACGGGTGTGCTCGCAGGTAGGGAGATTCTCGGGTATTTGCACGGGTGTGCTCGCAGGTAGGGAGATTCTCCGGTATTTGCACGGGTGTGCTCGCAGGTAGGGAGATTCTCCTGTATTTGCACGGGTGTGCTCACAGGTAGGGAGATTCTCCTGTATTTGCACGGGTGGGCTCACAGGTAGGGAGATTCTCCGGTATTTGCACGAGTGTGCTCACAGGTAGGGAGATTCTCCGGTATTTGCATGGGTGTGCTCACAGGTAGGGAGATTCTAAGGTATTTGCACGGGTGTGCTCGCAGGTAGGGAGATTCTCGGGTATTTGCACGGGTGTGCTCACAGGTAGGGAGATTCTCGGGTATTTGCACGGGTGTGCTCACAGGTAGGGAGATTCTCCGGAATTTGTACGGGTGTGCTCACAGGTAGGGAGATTCTCGGGTATTTGCACGGGTGTGCTCGCAGGTAGGGAGATTCTCCGTTATTTGCACGGGTGTGCTCACAGGTAGGGAGATTCTCCGGTATTTGCACGGGTGTGCTCACAGGTAGGGAGATTCTCGGGTATTTGCACGGGTGTGCTCGCAGGTAGGGAGATTCTCCGTTATTTGCACGGGTGTGCTCACAGGTAGGGAGATTCTCCGGTATTTGCACGGGTGTGCTCACAGGTAGGGAGATTCTCCGGTATTTGCACGGGTGTGCTCACAGGTAGGGAGGTTATCCGGTATTTGCACGGGTGTGCTCACAGGTAGGGAGATTCTCCGGTATTTGCACGGGTGGGCTCACAGGGGATATTCTCCGTTATTTGCACGGGTGTGCTCACAGGTAGGGAGATTCTCCGGTATTTGCACGGGTGTGCTCGCAGGTAGGGAGATTCTCCGGTATTTGCACGGGTGGGCTCACAGGGGATATTCTCCGGTATTTGCACGGTGTGCTCGCAGGTAGGGAGATTCTCCGGTATTTGCACGGGTGTGCTCACAGGGCATGTTCTCCGTTATTTGCACGGGTGTGCTCACAGGTAGGGAGATTCTCCGTTATTTGCACGGGTGTGCTCGCAGGTAGGGAGATTCTCGGGTATTTGCACGGGTGTGCTCGCAGGTAGGGAGGTTATCCGGTATTTGCACGGGTGTGCTCACAGGTAGGGAGATTCTCCGGTATTTGCACGGGTGTGCTCGCAGGTAGGGAGATTCTCCGGTATTTGCACGGGTGTGCTCACAGGTAGGAGATTCTCCGGTATTTGCACGTGTGTGCTCACAGCTAGGGAGATTCTCCGGTATTTGCACGGGTGTGCTCGCAGGTAGGGATATTCTCCGGTATTTGCACGGGTGTGCTCACAGGTAGGGAGATTCTCGGGTATTTGCACGGGTGTGCTCACAGGTAGGGAGATTCTCCGGTATTTGCACGGGTGTGCTCGCAGGTAGGGAGATTCTCTGGTATTTGCACGGGTGTGCTCGCAGGTAGGGAGATTCTCCGTTATTTGCACGGGTGTGCTCACAGGTAGGGAGATTCTCCGGTATTTGCACGGGTGTGCTCACAGGTAGGGAGATTCTCGGGTATTTGCACGGGTGTGCTCACAGGTAGGGAGATTCTCGGGTATTTGCACGGGTGTGCTCACAGGTAGGGAGATTCTCGGGTATTTGCACAGGTGTGCTCGCAGGTAGGGAGATTCTCCGGTATTTGCACGGGTGTGCTCGCAGGTAGGGAGATTCTCTGGTATTTGCACGGGTGTGCTCGCAGGTAGGGAGATTCTCCGGTATTTGCACGGGTGTGCTCGCAGGTAGGAGATTCTCCGGTATTTGCACGGGTGTGCTCACAGGTAGGGAGGTTCTCCGGTATTTGCACGGATGTGCAAACAGGTAGGGAGATTCTCTGGTATTTGCACGGGTGCGCTCACAGGTAGGGAGATTCTCTGGGTTCCTGACCCGCATTGTGCGTTATTACAAAGTTATACCAGAACTACATGTAACAGGTATTCTCTCTAGCCTGACCCACCCAATGTCATATTGGCCCGTGTGGTCTAACGTGTCTGGTGGTGCACCTGTAAGCAACAGGACTCCTGAGTCTCCCGCATGATGCTATTCGGGGATTGTCATTCCAGACAGGCAGCTGAGGTAGTGTGTGCGAGTCCTACCTATATCATGTGCAGCGCCTCCACCTCATCAGGATCTATGCGTCCGCAGGGAGATTGTCCTGATGAGGAACTCCTTCTTGGTGGTGCCTTCCACTGGAGAGTAACTTCACACTCACACAGTGGGGGTATCTTTGAACAAGACATCTTTATTGTTGATGTATGGGCAAGCTGCCCTTCACAGCCAGCTGTCTCAGTCGCACATATTTCTTTGCTGTCCCTTTGCCAGGTACGCCCTCCCAATGGAGTGGGATCCCCTCTCCCCGTAGGGAGATCACCCCTGTGCCAGGTCCCTGGAAACAGTGTGGCTCTTATCAAGTTAGATGTAGAAATGGACCACTAGTTACTGCACTAGTGGATCCTTCATTCCCCACGCACTCCAACAACTCAGCAACCAACTAATTTTGGGCAGTGCTGTGCCTTATATACTTCAGGAGCTGTCACAGCTCTGATGTCACTAACTGTGGACTCACAGCATGTAGCCACTCCCACCCATACATAGGGCACCTCACCAGGGTATGAGGGCAAACCTCCATGATTACTGCTGGCATCCCTGTAACTTACCAGGTTTACTGCCAGCAGGGGAGACAACTGCAGACCATTTTACATGCATGGCTACAATCTCCCTCTGGTGAATCCCCACCGTCCCGGCTGGGATCTAAATTTGGTGTACCTTTTTCCAGGAAGCACTGTAAAATGGAACACATAATTAATCAAAACAACATTACTGTTTTCATAATTATTAACATGTAGCGCTCACTGACCAGCAGAGGGCGCTCAAGGTTATAAACAGACCTCACTATACTGTCTCCTAGACCGGTAGACCGGGACTGAGATCCTACCCTCTTGGGCCTACTTTCTAAGGTAACACTTACGACACTCAGGCCGTCACTAGACGCGGACACATACCGCGAATACCTCCCTCCCACCGAACCATCATCAGATGTACCACAGTACAAGTCCCCTTCAGTCCGTTCTTCGGAAGTGAGCCGGGAACCCCCTGACATCCCTAAGCTTGAAGTGGAACCAAAGGAAAATGTGGCTGGGGCTGGGGCTTTAACTAGGGCCTTGGGTCGGACTAGGGTCGGGGTTTGGGCATAGGGCCGGACAGTTGGTATCCACGGGGCTACGACCCACTCTTCACCGCTACCTTGTCCGGTACCACCGCAGGGGCTCTCCGCTTTTCTGGTCTCACTGCTCCGCAGCTTCCGCGTCGATCGCCCGCTCCGTTTCAACTTAGGCGATCGGCTGACACTGCTTGAACGAAGAGGCGCTGTCATCTCCCCATCAGTTCCGCTCTGCCCACCGGAAACGATGTCCTGACACGCACGTGTCTCGCCGCCATCTTGGGTTGGGTACTCAAGCGAGACCTCTTCCTCCACGACTACATCCGGCAACGCCTTTTTCCGCTGTTGCACCGCTTGGGCCTTGCACCGTCCCTCCTCCGCCATTGCCACCCTCGGAACCTGGTAATAGCAGGGACGTTGCTTACCGCTCCGTGGTGTCGGGGTGGATCTGCCGCCATCGGAACCGCTGGTCACCACGGCCGTGGGACTTCGCCTCTCGGGCTGCCGCTGCACGGGCGACATTTTGCTCCGCTCAATTCCGACACAGGTGCGTGGCACTGGTTTAACCATACTGCTACTGTAGCTCACGGGTGGTGGGGCCATCAATGCAATAGGTCTGGCTGTGTCCTCGTCCGAGGACTCCAACTTCGCATTAGGCCGAGGCATTCCACTCGGTGATCGACGGTGAGCCTCCTTCTTATCACCGCGTCGGTGGTCGGTTTTCTCGCCTTGCTCAGTTTTAATAGTCGTGCTTGATCCCCTTTCTCCGGGATCAGCAGACTCCCTCCAGAGCGCACCGGGGAGTTCCGCCGACAGCATGGCTATATCTCCCGTGGCCTCTACTGCCTGGACCGGCACGAATGTTGGCATTGGCCACAGGTACTGCAGGCCAAATTGTGCGCATTGCGCCGTAGAGCTCACAGCGCCGCCCGGTAATTGACACTGCAAGCACAGGCATGCCACTGTCTCTATACCCGCTACTCGTAGTATCAGGAAGCCTCCTGGAGCCGAGTAGGGATGGGTAGATATCGGTGACTCTTCTTCGGATTTGCAGGCCATAGTCACTAGAGGAGGCACTCTCACTAGTGATCTATTCAGCTTGCTGGCTCCTCGCAACAGAAGTGTCAGCTAACTCCATCCGCAGCCCGACAACCGGAAACCACTCCCCCTGGTGGAAATTGGAGGGAGGTTCCTCGATTTAGTCTCATGACCCAGCACAGTGGCTGAGCTAGTCATAGTCCATGTGGGCGCGGCTCCAGCTTTCGCACCATACTCCCCATCAGGGTGGAGTTTTCCCGTTGGCGCCACTCCTGGCCAATCTCTGCAAGTTGAGAATTTGCAATATTTTCTGCAACTGGCCCACACGGTCTCCCAGGGAAGCGGGAACCGCCATTTTGGTTAGCAATGTCACTCTTGTTATCGGATGAGGTAGCGTTTAACTGTTTGTACGTCGAATGACAAGCCAGTCCATTAGATTCCTCATATCTCACAATAATGTCCTCGTGACTCTCCTCAGGGTTACTACCCCAAGGTCCTAGACAGGACCAATACGGTGCAATCATAGCTTTCGCACCACTCCATAACAGGCTCACAAAAGCCTCTTCTGTAGCTTGTTCTTCCAGCAGGCTCACACAAGTCTCTTCTGTAGCTTGCTCTTCTCCCGCACACATTCCATGTGCGCTCTCTCCTTCGACCTCCGTCCGCCATTTTGGACCTTCCGCACCGCGCGGATCCTCCATTATTGCGGTCGCCATTCGGCCAATATATATTGGATTATTGTACATGGAGCTCCTCTCTGCGGGGCAGCTGCCACATCGATACAATAAAAATGTCTTGTGCACCACCTTGTGTACCTAATGTAGATCTGACTCGTGTTTGCACTACCTCAGGCTAGGCTCACTCTTTCAGTGTCTGCTGTATCTCCTTCCTCCCAGTCTGTGCTCCCTTCGGTAAGTGGTCTGGAATGTACTAGAGTACTCTGGCTCTTCCATGCAGTACTTGGGCGTCTATCTACTGTTGGCTAGCCTAGTGCAGACCCTCTTCAGGATTCCTGAACTACGTTACCAGTTTATCCCTTTAGGCGTCCTACCACTAGCACTACCTCAAGGTGACTAGGACAGCTATAGCCTGGCCCCAGCCCTACTAACCTCCTTGCAGAATCCCACGGCGTCCGTGCGACCCGCAGCTCCAGCAGCTCCCCTGACTACCCCTGGCTCCTTCCCACGCAGTACAAAGTGGCAGCAGACACTCTCCCTGTTTCCCAGTGTGCCTAGCAAAAGGCTATCCTGTTGACAGGTCTCTCAGCAGCGCCTCCAACTGTAACGGGTATTCCCTCTTGCCTGACCCACCCAATGTCATATTGGCCCGTGTGGTCTAACCAGCCCCATTACATGGTCGTGTCTGGTGGTGCACCTGTAAGCAACAGGACTCCTGAGTCTCCCGCATGATGGTATTCGGGGATTGTCATTCCAGACAGGCAGCTGAGGTAGTGTGTGCGAGTCCTACCTATATCACGTGCAGCGCCTCCACCTCATCAGGATCTATGCATCCACATGGAGATGGTCCTGATGAGGAACTCCTTCCTGGTGGTGCCTTCCACTGGAGAGTAACTTCACATTCACACAGTGGGGGTATCTTTGAACAGGGCATCTTTATTGTTGATGTATGGGAAAGCTGCCCTTCACAGCCAGCTGTCTCAGCCCCACATATTTCTTTGCTGTCCCTTTGCCAGGTATGCAGTCCCAATGGAGTGGGATCCCCTCTCCCCATAGGGAGATCACCCCTGTGCCAGGTCCCTGGACACAGTGTGGCTCTTATCAAGTTAAATGTAGAAATGGACCACTAGTTACTGCAGTAGTGGATCCTTCATTCCCCACGCACTCCAACAACTCAGCAACCAACTAATTTTGGGCAGTGCTGTGCCTTATATACTTCAGGAAACAGGCACATCTCTGATGTCACTAACTGTGGACTCAGAGCTTGTAGCCACTCCCACCCATACATAGGGCACCTCACCTGGGTGTGAGGGCAAACCTCCATGATTACTGCTGGCATCCCTGTAACTTACCAGGTTTACTGCCAGCAGGGGAGACAACTGCAGACCATTTTACATGCATGGCTACATACAGAAGAAAGAAGCGCTGTGTGCTGCACTCCCTTAACTAAATGAGTAATGAGTATACTGTTAAAGTTTACTTTTATTGAAGATATTGGATAAAATAAATTCCAAACTCCAAAATAGACAAAATATACTATATTAATAAACAAATGATCAAAAAAGGGTTAATAAAGTGGGATTAGACCCAGAAACGGTGAAGAGTGCTTATGTGGGTTCACCGGTACTAATAAGGATAGGTTAATAGCAACCCTTGAGTAGGGAAAATCTGTATATCTAGAACAAACAGAAAGGTCTAGCTGTGTGTAGCTTAAATAATTGTATAAACTGAGGGGTGACAATAATCCTATCTCAATTACTACAAAGTGATGATCTCCCCATCTATATATAATGTATATTCCATATTCCCGCAGACTGAAAATGGCCCCAGGAATCGCGATGCCGCTCCCTGTGTGTCTGATAGAGAACCGGGATGGACAGGAGCTAGTAATCAACCAGGAGGCGGCGCAGATCCTGTATGACATCACTCAGCCCGTGGTCGTCGTTGCGATCGCAGGAAAATATCGGACCGGAAAATCCTACCTGATGAACAAGCTGGCGGGACGCAAGAACGGTGAGAGACCCAATGAACCCCCTAGGAAATGAATATCTTTCTCAAGCCCACCCTTTAAATCCTTGTGGTTAGGAAAAGGTGGAGAGAGAGAGAGTTTCTCAGAATAACAGGTAATGTTGTGAGGTTGGAAGAGAACGCATAAAGACCCAGAATCTGAGAGCTCAATTATCTCAGGGCTAATAACGCCATGTTACCTAAATCAAACACAGACGTTATAAACACAAACGTGGAGGAGGAACCAAGAAACAGACTCAGAATAAGTCTACGCTACTATTCTCTAGGTGTTGCATGGTGTCACAGGAGACCAGGTCTTATAACACCATTTATATGTAAGGGATCGATCACAAGGTAAAACAAGGCAATGAAATAAAATGAGGTTTATTTGGATAAGACGTCGGAAACACACAGAAACACAAAATACAGAGAATACTCTAAAATACAGATACTCTATATACTCTAAATACTCTAAAATACTCTAAAATACAATAAAATACTCAAAATACAGAGAACACTTACTGGGGTCTGGGGTTAAAAACTAGGCTTTCCTAGTTGCAAACAGATATACACAGGCGGCACACTTTATTCGAGTACGGCTCATTCCGCAAGCCGGGATATGTCCCGGCTTGCGAGCCGCACTCCCTCGGCGTGATGCGCGGTCACGCGTCATCGGGTGCCTGTGCCGCCTGTACGCGTGCCCAGGGCTCCCCGAGGGAGCCCTGGTGTCGCGCGGATGTGAGGACGGCGGCGGGACGTTCCGGGGGACCCGGCGGACCCGGTGAGGAGAGGGGGAAGCCCCGATCGGCGGGCCTCTCCACCGAGGCTTCGGCACGCGCCCGGCACCCTCCGGCGCGCGCCAGGTTACTGCTGCGGCCGAGAACAGGCAAATGCTCGAATAAACTCGGCCGCAGCAGTAGAAAAACGAAATAGTTGTGCCAAACGTGTATAAGTGGATTTTAAACTTTAGTCCCACACAAAGTGTTAACCTGCTGCCAGAGTCTTTGTAGAGGTGATTCAAAAACCTCTATATGTAACAGTCTTAGAGAGCGGGGGGGATCCTCCGGCGCTTGTTTCCACTTGTGACTCCGGGTACATGTAATATAAATGGAAAAAGGGGAAGGGGGTGAGGGGACACAATCAGAGGTACCAGGAGTGTAGTAACAAGTATATGAATGTATATTTAACACACTTACATAGGGATATAAGATCTTCGGTAGTAGTAGGGAGGACTCTGGATATTACCTCAAAATATAGGAAAGAAAAGGGGACATAGTATAACACTGTTTAATAAACGAACAATATTAAAAGAGATTGGGAACTCACAAACGGCCAACAAATAATGGCATAGAGAAGAGATGTGTCCAGATACCACAGACCGGCTTTTCAAGTGTAGCCCCAAGGTAAATTTAAGCTTTCTGGCCCCTCTCCGCGAGTGCCGTGTGGTAGCGGGTGCCGCCGGAGGCTGCGACGGACCCGCCGGCACTTCGCGAGGGTGGGGGCCAGAGCAGGGAGCAGCTTGCGGTGTTCTGGTGCAGGACGGTTGCCGGGGACGCGATCGGGCCATCGCTAAGGCCGCGATCGCGTTGCCACCGGCTCGGCGGCTTGAGAAGAG
Source organism: Ascaphus truei (assembly GCF_040206685.1). Taxonomy (NCBI): domain Eukaryota; kingdom Metazoa; phylum Chordata; class Amphibia; order Anura; family Ascaphidae; genus Ascaphus; species Ascaphus truei. The sequence continues at coordinate 140,161,509 of NC_134488.1, forward strand.
GGCGCCGCCATTGCGCGTTAGCTTGCGCATGCGCAGTAGGCACAAAGTGCAGGGAAGGCCCCAGAGAGATCACGCGAGGGCAGGACAGGGAAGAGAGAGGTTGAGGCGGCCATTAGGGGTTCGCGCATGCGCAGGGCAAGTGCGCACGCGGCCCCAATGCTTTAGGCAGCCCCTGGGGACTACAACTCCCAGGAGGCTTAGGGAGACAGAGGTCAGGTGTTCTATTGCGGCCAATAGGGCTGGAGGAAGCTCAGCCCGGGAATATAGATACATTTCCCGGGCTTTGCATGAGTCAGTCAGGAAGAAGCCGAGGAAGGAGTAGGAAGGGTGTAGGGAGCGCGTGGCTCCTGCACCAGGTAAGGGTTCTCCTTAGGTCCCCAGGCAGGCCCCAATTCCCGGTAAGGGCAGGGGGTAACTGAAGAGGGACGGCCTTAGATAAGGAGGTGACCCTTAGGTGTGGAAGGTGCAGTTTGGAAGTGCCACAGCGGATAGGGCTGTGCGCACTGACAAATAGGCACAGCGTGCAAGCAGTGGATTTGCTGCGGGTTCCAGTCAGGTGGCTGTGTGTGTGCAGCTGTGTGTGTGTGTCGCTGCATGAGCTGGGCGCAGTGTGTGCAGCGTGTGTGAAGTCTGCAGGCTGACGGTGTGAGCGGTGTGTCAGCTGCAGGCGCTGTTAGTATCAGTAGAGTTACAGATAGGACTGGGTAGCTAGGGGAAGGGGGGCAGGTTATTGTTCCACCGGCCCTAGGAGTTTTCCCCAAGCCATCCCAGGTTGCGGTTCATCAGGGACAGGCCCTAGGTTAGGGTTACTGTCACTCTAGGAGTAGTTAGCGAAAGGAAGGGATATCGGCGGTTGCTGTTCCCATGCGGTTGGTGTTACCGAGAGACGGTTGAGTTCCCGTGGAGTGGTGGGACCCTCGTTGGGGTCCACGGCAGAAGTACCTGGAAAGGATCAGACGGACGTCTGACCCTTTGAGAAGTGTGTTGCGGTCCCGAGCATCGGAGTGCTCGGAAGGTACCTCTGAAGTATTATAAGTGCACCAACTGGGCCCTAGCTTAATTTAGTGACTGCGCAGTCATCCACGACCTTCCGTAGGAGTACGGGACATTGGGAGTGGGGAATCACAGGACACTGGGTGGGAACACCGGACATTGGGCTGAGGTGATGCGGATAGAGCATCAAGTTATGTTATGTTATGTGATGTGTGACATGTCGTGTTAGTAAAGTGTTAGTATTTTATATACGTGTGTTATTGTATTTCTTACCCAGGGCTATCTTTCATAACGGGGATCCTGGGTAAGTGGAGGCGCTGCACCAGGTAATGGTAAGGGTTTCCCCAGGCTCCCAGCTAGCGGAGGCTCAGATCTCCTGGAGCCACAGGTGTTATACAGTTACCAGTAGTCCCTTAGAGCAGGTGTGTTGCGGGGAAAGGGACCGGTTAGACCACGAGGGGCCAATGTGAGATTGGGTGGGTCGGCCGGTTCACAAAAAGGGCTACAAAAGTCTTTGATCGTCAGTCTGCAATCTTCCGCAGTTGGTTTGCTGTTGTTGCTGGAGGGTTGGTAAACGGCAGCAGTTGGTCTTCCGGTACTCGTGCACAGATCGGTTGACCTCGCGCTTTGCACTCTCCTGTAACCAAAACCAGGCTTAACCTTTATTTGTGAGCCAGGTTACCCCCACCGTCACACATGTTACTATATTTCTCTATGTTCTCTTTGGTCATGTGAGCTCACACCTCTCACGTGTGTGTGTTTGTGTGTGTGTGTGTTTGTGTTTGTATTCTCTATGCATGGTGCCTATTACTATTTCTTATCCATAGTAAATGACTTATTCTGATTCATTTTCTCGTTTGCTTATGTTTTAGGGTGGGCTCCTGTGACGGTAGTGAGGGTTTGGCCCGGGATTAACGGGGTTACCCCCCAAGAGCTCCCCTCCAACCTCGCCAGGGAGACAAGGGGTTAACTGGGCTGAGGCCCAGAAATGTGATTTAACCCTTGTTATAACATGAAAATGTATTTTCACCTGTTCCCCTGTTCCATTGTAATGTCTGATTAATCAGTGTCTGCATAACACACACTGGGACTTATGGGGTTAACTGTGTAAGCCTAGTGGGCTAATTAATGCATTATCTGTGTATTCCCTTTGCCTCATGGGCCTGCAACTGCCTGTGTCAGCGTGTAAGTGGATTGCCTTGTATGGGTGGCCTCTTATGAGAAATAGCTGCAGGGCAGGGATGTCTGGAGCATGAGGATAAAAAGGGGAGATACTTTAACCTGTCTTGCCTGCCAGCAAGGTATTCTTAGCTGGTGTCTTAGAGAAGAGAAGGTTTTAGAACCCCACATGATAGATGCAGATGGGGGACATATATTTTTGATATTTGTGCCTCACTGGGGCAATTTTACAATGCGCATCCCAAATGCTAATAACCTCTGTCTGCCTTTGTAATGCATGAGGAACCAAATGGTGCCTCATATGAGTCTATTCACGTTTGATATACACTTCCCGTGAGGAAGCTTGCATATCAACAGAGAGGTGTGACACCTAGTGATCAACAGGTAATTACCTAATTGTTTATACGAGGAGCTACAAGCCTACTTCAAAAGGTTTTATTGATGGGGCAAGGTGGAACCCCAAGCAGGATATCTGAATGGGTGACCTTCTTAAATATAAGAATACTATGAGATGTCCTTGGCTGAAAAGGATAAGAGTTACATATTTGTAATCGTGGGATTTAGCATATCTTTGGGAGTCTAAACACTGTATATGTACCTGCTGCTAAATGCCAGATATTAATATCTCTATTAATTTTCATATTACACTGTAATGTAGGGTCTCTCTGCGAGCGTCAGGTGTCAAGGATTGTATTAAAATATCTCACCTGACTGTGTGTATTACGGAACGGAAGTTATGCAATGATTTGCAGTAAATATGAAACTTTGGTTGAGTTCTGAGGAACCCTTGTTTTGATGAGCAGGAAAGGAGAATTTACAAGCCTGGTCATCAAAGACCAAATTGCTACTTGTTATGCTTGGCCTAGGGACCAAGGGAAGTGGATGTTTTTGTAAATGGAAGCCAAAAGAGCTTCAAAGACTTTTTGCTAGCCGTCACGTCGCCGTATCTGGGAAAGAGGGGGTTAAAATGATATATAAGTCAGAACCACCCTTTACCCATTGTTGTTCATTGTTCCTCATGAGAGAAAGTTGTTCATGTTGTTCATGCAAATGTTCTTCATGCAAATGTCTTCATGCATTTGTCCTGCATGTATTGCTGTGATGTCAACTGAAATATGGGAGAAGTGGCAGTCTGTATCCTGATGGCCTTCTGTCCTAATCTTTAAGTAAGTGTCTATATTTTGCCTGTTATTTGTACATATTTGCTGTGTTCACCTTTATCAAGGAATAAAATCACTTTATTATATCTTAAGTCTCGTCCCAGTTCAAACCCAGGTATATATATATTTATATATAGTTTTGGTGTAAATTACAACTTGTCACAAGCTACCGTGACAAGCTTGTAATTAACTGGTGGCAGCTGGCGGGACTGAACTGGACCTGGATTACAGTATTCTGCGGGGTACTGTGATCCAGTGGGAACTTGATGGTAATTGCAAGTTCCTGGGACTAAAGATATTGAACACACAGTGTACAACATATAACACAAGATATGGCACCTCCTCACTGTTCCCCTACTTGTGAGAAGCATTGCCTCCAGAACCAAAGTGCCGGCCATCCGTCTGACTGGAGCCGGGCACTGAGACCGGAGGAGTGCATCAAGTCGGCACGGGGACCAGCAGCCAGCAAGGCTGAGAGAGAGACAGCAATCGGTGAGCATGAAACCCGGCAGGCTGAGCAAAGATCCACATCTGCAGCTGCTGTAACCATCAGACATGTGGAGGGAGCGGGTGGTCTTGCACCAGGAGAGGTATTGGCCGTTGCGGCGGCCAGTCCATTTTACCCAGACTTGCTGGCCCTGATGTTTGCGCAGGGAGAGATGTCCCCGGCAGAGCGGCTCGAGCAGCTGAAGCTGGCAATGATCCGACCCGCTCATCCTCTCCCAGAGCCCGGCGCTCAAGCATCTCCGCTCTGGACTCCGTTGCCCCTTGCTGGGGTTAGTCCACCGGCGGCGGAGAAGCTCTGGAATGAGCCCGGCGCTCAGGCAACTCCGCTCTGGACTCCGTTGCCCCTTGCTGGGGTTAGTCCACCGGTGGCGGAGAAGCACCGGCAGTTGCTGCGGCACTGCCAACAAATGGGCCACAATAATGCCCAGTGCCCTGACCATGCGCGGTTAGGCGAAGAATCCCCTCAGGTCCAACGCTCACGAGCTGCGGAAAAGATGACCCAGTTAGCGGCATCCTCTGATGGCTCCCGCCCAGCCGGGGCGACAACCCTCCTTGGGACGTCTCCTGGAGAACCTGGACGGGCTGCATCAGCAACAGCGGCGGAGAGCAGCGGCCATCCACCTGATCCCGGCGGAGAACCGGCGGCGGCGGCAGAGAAGACGCCGCCACTCCGGCATCCTGCCGGCGGCAGTTTCATTTGGGGGAGGGACAGGGTTTGCGGGAGGGGGTTATTTTACCAAGTTTGCATGGAGCTGTGTTCCTCCACAAAGACCTGGGACCCTTGTCCTGCACCGTTTTACCTGTACCCAACCCGGGCGCTGTTGCGGCTGCGGCCCGGTGCTGCCCAGCCCAGATGAGGCCGACGGCGGCTGCTCCAGTCCCCCTGCAATTGGGACCAACGAAGGCGACGGTCTCTGCGGGGACAAGCAAGGTAAGCCAGACCAAGTCGCAGACTGACTCTGACTTATGTTTCCCTATGACTGTACCCTGTTGTTTCACTATAGGGGTGACCGGGTGGCGGCAGGAGATAGGGGTACCAGGGGAGGGGAAGGACGGGCAGCTTGTAAAGCAGCTAGACGTCCCCATTACCCTGGTGGAGCAGCAAGGGGACTCTCAGTTAAGAGCCCCACTGTTGCAGCCTTGCTATGGGCTGGAGGTGTCCGGGGTTGTGGCAAAGTTAGACCACCCCCAGATTACCTGCCAGCCAAGAGCTAAGGTGGGTGCATCTGCACCAGCAACCCTGAGCTCATCCCTGGTAATGGGGAGACAGTGTCAGGGAGATGGCCTCACTCAGGTGTCCCTAGGATCCAGGTTAGGATTAGCTAGGGAGAAGTGGAGTGAGGGGAGGCTGCAGGTAGGTAGCCAGCAGCAGATCTCAGGGGAGGGGAAGGAAGGGCAGCTTGTAGGGCCGCCAGGCTTCCCCATTACCTGGGCGGAGCAGCAAGGGGACTCTCAGTTAAGAGCCCCACTGTTGCAGCCTTGCTATGGGCTGGAGGTGTCCGGGGTTGTGGCAAAGTTAGACCACCCCCAGATTACCTGCCAGCCAAGATCTAAGGTGGGTGCATCTGCACCAGCAACCCTGAGCTCATCCCTGGTAATGGGGAGACAGTGTCAGGAAGATGGCCCCACTCAGGTGTCCCTAGGACCCAGGTTAGGGTTAGCTAGGGAGAAGCAGGCTGAGGGGAGGCTGCAGGTAGGTAGCCAGCAGCAGATCTCAGTGAGAGAAGAAGGGCTAGTGGTAGCCAGGGAGGGAAAGCATCAGGTCTTGCAGCTAGAGTTTCCTGTTACCCTGGCAGAGCCCCAGGGGGTTTCTCAGATCAGCAACCCCCTGTTGCAGCCTAGCTATGGGCTGGGGGTATCATGGGCAGTGGCCAGTTTTTGCCACCCCAGGGATACCTGCCAGCCAAGCGCTAAGGCGGTTGCATCTGGAGAGGTGCCCCTGAGCTCATCCCTGGTAAGGGGGAGACAAGGTCAGGGAGGTAGGTGCACTCAGGTAGTCCCAAGGTCGGGGTTAGGATTGCCCAGGGAGGAGAGGAGTGCAGGTGGGCTGCAGGGAGGTAAGCAGCAGGAGTCATCAGCAGGGGCTGAGGTGCTGGGCCTAGGGGTGGCTAGGCAGGGAGACCCTGGGAAGCAGGGAAAGATAGGAAGTCAGTGGGGTGTCAGGCAGCTGGCAGAAGCTAGGGACGGGCTAGGTAGGCAGAAAGTCCCTTGCTCTGACGGGCCAGCAGTGACCCCCCTGACAGATTCCCCAGGGTTCCCAAAGGAGGGGCTGTGGGTAGATAGGCAGCCAGGGAGGAGAGTCAGGAGTATAGCGGAGCAGCTACAGGTTGGCACTGAGCCAGGGCAGGTAGGGTCCCTACAGAATAGTGACATAACCTTTTCCCAGACTTGCTTGACAGGAAAGCGACGGTCTGTGCTGGATAGCTGGTCTCCTGTTGGTGCAGAAATATGCCAGTCTCTGGGCAATGTGCAGCATAGTCTGCACAGGAGCCCCTTTCACCCTGGACTTGGTTCCCAAGGCACTGGGTGGGGGGCAGAGGGAGGCAAAGGAGAATGCCCGGCTTTGCAGGATCTGGACTTTACAATCCACTGTGTACGGGTCATGCCGGAGGACAATTTTGCCAGGCCAATCCCTCAGGACGTATTGAGTGCGTCAAGAGCGCCAGTGGTATCCCAGGGCCAGGGGGAGGCCGCTGGGGTACCAGGGGCCCTTGAGCAGGGTGTGACGGTAGTGAGGGTTTGGCCCGGGATTAACGGGGTTACCCCCCAAGAGCCCCCCTCCAACCTCGCCAGGGAGACAAGGGGTTAACTGGGCTGAGGCCCAGAAATGGGATTTAACCCTTGTTATAACATGAAAATGTATTTTCCCCTGTTCCCCTGTTCCATTGTAATGTCTGGTTAATCAGTGTCTGCATAACACACACACTGGGACTTAAGGGGTTAACTGTGTAAGCCCAGTGGGCTAAATAATGCATTATCTGTGTATTCCCTTTGCCTCATGGGCCTGCAACTGCCTGTGTCAGCGTGTAAGTGGATTGCCTTGTATGGGTGGCCTCTTATGAGAAATAGCTGCAGGGCAGGGATGTCTGGAGCATGAGGATAAAAGGGGGAGATATTTTAACCTGTCTTGCCTGCCAGCAAGGTATTCTTAGCTGGTGTCTTAGAGAAGAGAAGGTTTTAGAACCCCACATGATAGATGCAGATGGGGGACATATATTTTTGATATTTGTGCCTCACTGGGGCAATTTTACAATGCGCATCCCAAATGCTAATAACCTCTGTCTGCCTTTGTAATGCATGAGGAACCAAATGGCGCCTCATATGAGTCTATTCACGTTTGATATACACTTCCCGTGAGGAAGCTTGCATATCAACAGAGAGGTGTGACACCTAGTGATCAACAGGTAATTACCTAATTGTTTATGCGAGGAGCTACAAGCCTACTTCAAAAGGTTTTATTGATGGGGCCAGGGTGGGACCCCAAGCAGGATATCTGAATGGGTGACCTTCTTAAATATAAGAATACTATGAGATGTCCTTGGCTGAAATGGATAAGAGTTACATATTTGTAATCGTGGGATTTAGCATATCTTTGGGAGTCTAAACACTGTATATGTACCTGCTGCTAAATGCCAGATATTAATATCTCTATTAATTTTCATATTACACTGTAATGTAGGGTCTCTCTGCGAGCGTCAGGTGTCAAGGATTGTATTAATATATCTCACCTGACTGTGTGTATTACGGAACGGAAGTTATGCAATGATTTGCAGTAAATATGAAACTTTGGTTGAGTTCTGAGGAACCCCTGTTGTGATGAGCAGGAAAGGACAATTTACAAGCCTGGTCATCAAAGACCAAATTGCTAATTTATGCTTGGCCTAGGGACCAAGGGAAGTGGATGTTTTTGTAAATGTGGTAATTCACACTTCAATGGAAGCCAAAAGAGCTTCAAAGACTTTTTGCTAGCCGTCACGGCGCCGTATCTGGGAAAGAGGGGGTTAAAATGATATATAAGTAAGAACCACCCTTTACCCATTGTTGTTCATTGTTCCTCATGCAAGAAACTTGTTCATGTTGTTCATGCAAATGTTCTTCATGCAAATGTCTTCATGCATGTGTCCTGCATGTATTGCTGTGATGTCAACTGAAATATGGGAGAAGTGGCAGTCTGTATCCTGATGGCCTTCTGTCCTAATCTTTAAGTAAGTGTCTATATTTTGCCTGTTATTTGTACATATTTGCTGTGTTCACCTTTATCAAGGAATAAAATCACTTTATTATATCTTAAGTCTCGTCCCAGTTCAAACCCAGGTATATATATATATTTATATATAGTTTTGGTGTAAATTACAACTTGTCACAAGCTACCGTGACAGCTCCTTCCTCCATTCTTGTGTTCATACGTATTGAGGGATTGGGGGGTTCCCTGTACCTTTATGTCTATACGTATTGAGGGATTCCTTTGTGTTCCTGGCTCCTTTGTTTCTATATGTATTGAGGGATTGAGGAATCACTTTAGGTTCCCTGCACCTTTGTGTATATACATATCGAGGGATTGAGGGGTCCATTTGTGTTCCCAGCTCCTTTGTGTCTATACGGATTAATGGATTGGGGGATGTGTTGAGCCATAGACGTAATGGTGGCAGAGTTCCTAAACGTAATGAGGGATGCGTTCTTGCACACTGAGACTCAGCGCCAGGAAGGGATGGAGGCTCTGAGAGCAGAACTGCAAGATGTACGCAAGGAGCAGAATTCTCTCACAAGTTTATTTACTAAAGTCTAATTGTGATGGTAGGGCGTAGCCGGCCTTCATTAATAAAGGTGGAGCCCAGCTGACTACCCCTGAAACCGTATGGCAAGGGCTGAGAGTGTCAGATCTTGGGTCTAATATTGTACCTTACTGTGTTGCCCTGTGATACTGTCCCCCTATTGTTATAGGCAAGGAACTGTGTGTGTGGGGGGTTAATGATGTAAATCCCAGTGGGCTAGATAATACATGCTGAAAATAACATGACCCTGTTTTTTCCTATTTCATGTTCCCTTCGCCCTAGAACTGTGACATTTCTTGTGTGTCTGTTTTAGGGGGGATATTTGGGTGGAAATACAATTATTTTGTTTGAAGGAGTTGGGGGGCCAAAGTTGTCAGTAGTCATTTAATTCGCCCTAGCGAGCAGGCATGATTTGCCGGTACGCAGGGTGAATTACACCGGGGGTTCCCTGTGTCCCCCAGACTCCTGGATTTCGAGCCCAAATATCCCCAAGTTATTTACCTTATAAGTATGAGGTGCCCCAAAGTATATTCTGTAATACAGTGTACTTTATATTGTGTTTTGTGTTTAATACAAGGCTCTATACAGACAGCCTGGGCATGTGTTTAAGATGCCAGCTCGTCTGCATAGCGTCCATAGCTCAAGAGGTAATTAGCATTTCAAAGCAAAAGGCTCTGGGTTCCCTTTGCAAAACTAGGTAGGTTGGTGCACATGGCCAAGGGGAGGGGATTACAGGAAATCTGCCTTTGTTTCCTCCAGACGTATGGAGCCTTGACAGCAGGGGGTCTGGGACTAGCTATAAACAGCCCTGTATGTCAAAACTCATAAGCATGTTTTCCATTGGCAAGTTTTTAATTTATCCCTCCTATCATTAAATACTTAATCTCAATCCCTGTTGTAATTGGCTATCAGACTCCTCAATGATTATAGATATGAATCAAGCCTATATAAGAGCGTGCAGTAAAGCAGCTCTCTCTCTCTCTTTTTCGCCTGCCTGTTTTCCTGATGTGAAGACACGCACACTGCTGCTGGGCCTCTCACCTGTGCTTCTGAGTGAAAGAGCCATTCACACAGAGAAGCATGGGGGAGGAAAGGCCTAGCCAGCAGGCTGGATTTCGGTCCAGGAGCCCAGAACCGGGGTCCGTTCAAGGTAAGCCTTTGCTGAAGCAGGCGCCTTGCAACTAGGAAAGGGCTAGATTTCATTCCCCCAGACCCCCGTAAGTGTGTATATTGTCTGTTTCTTGTATTTCTGTGTGTTTCCGAGGTCTTATCCGAATAAATCACAATTTATTTTACTGCCTGTTTTGCCTTGTGACTGATCCATTAAATGTAAAGGTGTATGTGGCCTGGTCGTCCGTGACACTAATTAACTCTAGAAGACTGTGTCGTGAAGAGCCCAGACAGGCGTCAGTGCTACAAAAGAGGGGCATTTGTCACAACGTATTGAGGGATTGAGGGGTTCCCTTTGGGCTCCCTGCTCCTTTGTGTCTATATGTATTGAGGGATTGAGGGGTTCCCTTTGGGCTCCCTGCTCCTTTGTGTCTATACGTGTTGAGGGATTGGGGGTTCCCTTTGGGCTCCCTGCTCCTTTGTGTCTATACGTATTGAGGGATTGGGGGTTCCCTTTGGGCTCCATGCTCCTTTGTGTCTATACGTATTGAGGGATTGGGGGTTCCCTTTGGGCTCCATGCTCCTTTGTGTCTATACGTATTGAGGGATTGAGGGGTTCCCTTTGGGCTCCATGCTCCTTTGTGTATATACGGATTGAGGAATTGGGGGTTCCCTTTGGGCTCCATGCTCCTTTGTGTATATACGGATTGGGGAATTGGGGGTTCCCTTTGGGCTCCATGCTCCTTTGTGTATATACGGATTGAGGAATTGGGGGTTGCCTGCTCCTCTGTGTATATATGGATTGGGGGATTGGGGGTTCCCTTTGGGCTCCATGCTCCTTTGTGTATATACGTATTGAGGGATTGGGGGTTGCCTGCTCCTCTGTGTATATATGGATTGGGGGATTGGGGGTTCCCTTTGGGCTCCATGCTCCTTCGTGTATATACAGATTGAGGAATTTGGGGTTCCCTTTGGGCTCCATGCTCCTTTGTGTACTGTATATACGGATTGGGGGATTGGGGATTCCCGTTGGGCTCCTGCTCCTTTGTGTATATACAGATTGAGGGATTGGGAAGTTCCTTTTGTGTTCCTGGCTCCTTTGTGTCTATAAGTATTGAGGGATTCGGGGGGGGGGGTTCCCTGCTCCTTTGTGTCTATGCGTATTAAGGGTTCCCTTTGGGTTCCCTGCACCTTGGTATCTATACTGTATGTATTGAGGGATTGGGGGGTTACCTTTGGGTTCCCTGCACCCTTGTGTCTATACGGATTGGGGGTTTGAGGGATCCCTCTGGATTCCCTGCACCTTTGTGTATATACGTATTGAGGGATCCCTTTGGCTTCCCTGCACCTTTGTGTATATACGTATTGAGGGATCCCTTTGGGTTCCCTGCACCTTTGTGTATATACGTATTGAGGGGTCCCTTTGGGTTCCCTGCACCTTTGTGTATATACGTATTGAGGGATCCCTTTGGGTTCCCTTCACCTTTGTGTATATACGTATTGAGGGATCCCTTTGGCTTCCCTGCACCTTTTGTGTATATACGTATTGAGGGATCCCTTTGGGTTCCCTGCACTTTTGTGTATATATGTATTGAGGGATCCCTTTAGCTTCCCTGCACCTTTGTGTATATAAATATTGAGGGATCCCTTTGGGTTCCCTGCACCTTTGTGTATATACGTGTTGAGGGATCCCTTTGGGTTCCCTGCACCTTTGTGTATATACGTATTGAGGGATCCCTTTGGCTTCCCTGCACCTTTGTGTATATATGTATTGAGGGATCCCTCTGGGTTCCCTGCACCTTTGTGTATATACGTATTGAGGGATCCCTTTGTGTTCCCTGCACCTTTGTGTATATACGTATTGAGGGATCCCTTTGGCTTCCCTGCACCTTTGTGTATATACGTATTGAGGGATCCCTTTGGGTTCCCTGTACCTTTGTGTATATACATATTGAGGGATCCCTCTGGATTCCCTGCACCTTTGTGTATATACGTATTGAGGGATCCCTCTGGGTTCCCTGCACCTTTGTGTATATACGTATTGAGGGATCCCTTTGGCTTCCCTGCACCTTTGTGTATGTACGTATTGAGGGATCCCTTTGGCTTCCCTGCACCTTTGTGTATATACGTGTTGAGGGATCCCTTTGGCTTCCCTGCACCTTTGTGTCTATAAGTATTGAGGGATCCCTTTGGCTTCCCTGCACCTTTGTGTATATACGTATTGAGGGATCCCTCTGGGTTCCCTGCACCTTTGTGTATATACGTATTAAGGGATCCCTTTGGCTTCCCTGCACCTTTGTGTATATACGTATTGAGGGATCCCTTTGGCTTCCCTGCACCTTTGTGTATATAAATATTGAGGGATCCCTCTGGGTTCCCTGCACTTTTGTGTATATACGTATTGAGGGATCCCTTTAGCTTCCCTGCACCTTTGTGTATATAAATATTGAGGGATCCCTTTGGGTTCCCTGCACCTTTGTGTATATACGTATTGAGGGATTCCTTTGGCTTCCCTGCACCTTTGTGTACAGTATATACGTATTGAGGGATCCCTTTGGCTTCCCTGCACCTTTGTGTATATACGTATTGAGGGATCCCTTTGGGTTCCCTGCACCTTTGTGTATATACGTATTGAGGGATCCCTCTGGGTTCCCTGCACCTTTGTGTATACACATATTGAGGGATCCCTTTGGCTTCCCTGCACCTTTGTGTATGTACGTATTGAGGGATCCCTTTGGCTTCCCTGCACCTTTGTGTATATACATATTGAGGGATACCTTTGGCTTCCCTGCACCTTTGTGTATATACGTATTGAGGGATCCCTTTGGGTTCCCTGCACCTTTGTGTATATACGTATTGAGGGATCCCTCTGGGTTCCCTGCACCTTTGTGTATACACGTATTGAGGGATCCCTTTGGCTTCCCTGCACTTTTGTGTATATACATATTGAGGGATACCTTTGGCTTCCCTGCACCTTTGTGTATATACGTATTGAGGGATCCCTTTGGGTTCCCTGCACCTTTGTGTATATACGTATTGAGGGATCCCTCTGGGTTCCCTGCACCTTTGTGTATACACGTATTGAGGGATCCCTTTGGCTTCCCTGCACTTTTGTGTATGTACGTATTGAGGGATCCCTTTGGCTTCCCTGCACCTTTGTGTATATACGTATTGAGGGATCCCTTTGGCTTCCCTGCACCTTTGTGTATATACGTATTGAGGGATCCCTTTGTCTTCCCTGCACCTTTGTGTATATACGTATTGAGGGATCCCTTTGTGATCCCTGCACCTTTGTGTATATACGTATTGAGGGATCCCTTTGTGATCCCTGCACCTTTGTGTATATACGTATTGAGGGATCCCTTTGGCTTCCCTGCACCTTTGCCACACCTTGCTCTTTACCTTGGGAGTGCTGACTCTCACTATTGTATTTAATCACAGACGTTCTGCTCCCTGAGGTTAACAAAGATCCACAAAGCTTATTACAGTATAAAGAAAAGCAAAGTCTATGAGGTCTCATCAGGCGTAACGCCATGTTAAGTTTGCACGGCCTTGCGTTAGCGTCACATAACATGGCGCTAAGACTGTGTTAACCCGTGGCAGCGTTACTCCTATCAAGACCCTGAATAGGTGTTTAAAGTTTAAAAAGAGAAGACAGGAGAGAGAAAGACCCCTGTAAATAATCATATTATAGTTAAATCAGACCTAACTGTGATCTTACGCTGATCCTGCCGCTGTAACAGAGCTATCTCGGGGTCTGGGTGTGAAAAATGCCCCCTTTAGCTCTGACCTAACTAATGCATCGTTATACCCCTGTGGTGAATATAACGGAGATCTGTGGATATGCGTTGTTGGAGAGAACAGCGCATTAGCGCCAACGTCCTAATAACTAACTGCACTAAGCTCTGTGGTATGGAGCTTTGACGTTCACCGTAATCACTTAATAATAAGTCACTTCTGTTAGTGTGTCCATAAGGGGGACTGTTGCAGAGGCTGACAGGAGACTTGCATTGGGAAAATAAATGTAGGCTTTTATTTCGCCAAAGTGCAGCAACAAAAAAACACAGACTTTTCCTCAGCCAAGGTGCAGCAAAACACAGGACAGCAATACAAAGTCTTGGCTTTTCATAGACCAAAGTACCAGTTTCCCAGGGAATGACAGTCCCGTGTGTGTATACTGTAGACATCTACATAGTTACCGGGTGTCCCTATGCATCTAGAACATGTACATGTTGTCTTCAGGAAGCAAGGACCCCCACATGTGGTCTGTGTGCTGACCAGGGAGAGACAGAAACACTTACTTTACCTGCCTTTAAAACCCCTTGCTATACTCAGATGGGCTTGGCAGTTCATTCCTGCCTTCCTCCAAGCTGGAATTAACTCTTACCTGACCGTCACCCAACAGCTCTAGCAGGTCTTAACAAAGTTGGCCTTGTTACGGCCTCGTTTAGTCAATAGAAGTATTGGACAATACAAGAATGCTTTTCGTTGGCCCGTGGGGATCACTTGCATTTCCTAAATCTTTAGCTGCCATTGCAGAGATATGCACGCCAGGCTGTTCAGGCAGCGATGGGATTTAATATGGTATAAACACAGACAATCTACTGACTATAATGTTTTAGAGCAGTGTATGAAGCTACAAAGACCAAATTATCATTATTGAATGTCACTTGCCCCTCTTTGTAATATGCAGTGAGGTCCTACTATAACTTCAACTTTGTAAAAGCCTGTGTCCCCAAAGCTTCCCTCTCACGGTCCTTCCTTTATTTCTGTCTTCTTATCATTTTGGGTGTCTTGACATTTTCTTTATAATCCTCTCCCTCCAGGTTTTGCTCTGGGATGCACCATCCAGTCTGAAACTAAAGGGATCTGGATGTGGTGTGTCCCTCACCCTTATAAACCTGGACACACCCTGGTGCTGCTGGACACAGAGGGGCTGTGGGACGTGGAGAAGGTGAGTGCTGACCGACAACACATTTCTACGTAGTAGACCATCATTCTCTCTACACGGACCAGAACACAAAAATGCTCCGAGTTTTAATGACCATGTTTTTCTGTCTCAGGGAGATAGTAAGAATGACGCCTGGATCTTCTCTCTGGCTGTTCTGCTGAGCAGTAACTTTGTGTATAACAGTATGGGGACTATTGACCAGCAAGCCATGGAGCAGCTGCAGTATCCTTTATAGTAACAGAGTGATGCTCTGCAGATCTCTCTGGCAGCACATGAATTATGCTCTGCTGGTGTCCCTAGTATTGGTGGCCCTGGCTATATCTGGGTATATCAGTGCTCTGTCAGTTCCTCCTTAGCGTCTCTCAGTTATGTGACGGAGCTGACAAAGAGGATTAGGTTGAAATCGTCCCCGGCGGAAGCAGAGGACGAGTCTGCTGAATTCAAGAGGATCTTCCCGTCCTTCACATGGTGCGTCCGAGACTTCACTCTGACTCTGGAGCAGGACGGCAAGGAAGTGACAGAGGACGAGTATCTAATGAATGCTCTGAAACTCAAGCCAGGTACCTTCATAGTGACTCACAGCCTGTAACCTCTAGGACTGAGCAGTACAGCAGGGTTATACACCCAGACTCCTCTAGGACTGAGCAGTGCAGGGACATGTACGACCCCTACATGTGCACAGATTACAGACATACACTTACTGAGTGCTAAGATTTCTCCTGCTGCTCTCTATTCCCACATGAGAAGCTTCCTATAGAACGTACATTGTTCTTAATATAATTTGTAATGATAGAACAGACTGTTACCCGGGATCGCAAACACCAGGCAGAATGAGAACATTAAATAATGCAGGTTTATTCGGGCGGGAGCGAACAGGGAGCAACACAGTGCAAGGTACACAACAAAACTCACACAAACTCAGGGAAAAAGGGCTTTCATATCTCATTAGATGCAGGGCTCTGTTGAAGTTAGCTAACCCTGGATTCCTCCTCGATCCATGCATTCGTTGATCCCAATAACCATGGATTCCTGTCTGCAGCCCACAGTTCACTTTCAGTTGCCTCTAATCACCAAAACAAACCATGAGCAACTGTGGCTCCCTGATCTGCATCGGCTTGTATAGAATCTCGGCTACCATCTGAAATCATGCAGTATGGGGTACCAATGACAGGCAAATATATCAAAAAGTGGCGCTCCAAAATTATAAACACAGATGTGAAAAAATGTGATACTTATACAAACATGAATAAATGCTGCTTAACCCAGTGTGGGGTCGTTCTCTCGATCCCGTGGACAGTGAAGAGGTGAAGGTCATCAGGAAGCGCAATGTCATGTAAAAAACAGAAGAAAATTCCCTGATGGTGCAGTATTGTGATTGATATGTGATAAATATCAAGGTGCAGTGTGCTGGATACTCACAAGTGTAGAGTGAGCAATGTTCCCATAAAGGTTTCTTTATGTGTGTCAGCCCGTTGGACCGTCAGACAGGTAAGTGGAATGATAAGTGCTGGAGACCTTAAGTGAATAATAAAACGGACATAGTGCAGACTGTACAAAATATCTTTAAAAGTAAGTATATATGCAATACACTCACATGGTTTTAAAAGGTAACAAGCGTTTAGATCACACAGGTTGGATCTCAGCAATGAATGAGCTGTTCTCTGTCCCCCCTCTGCCTCGGCAGGCGTGCGTGTCAACGGTGCGTCTCACCCTAACCGGAAACCGGAAGTGACGTCATCTGCTCTGGGGGACGCCGATCCTGTGGGAGTTTTTCTCATCAGCCTCACTCTACGCGTTTCTCCGTATTGCGGTTTCTTCAGAGAAACGCGTAGAGTGAGGCTGATGAGAAAAACTCCCACAGGATCGGCGTCCCCCAGAGCAGATGACGTCACTTCCGGTTTCCGGTTAGGGTGAGACGCACCGGTGACACGCACGCCTGCCGAGGCAGAGGGGGGACAGAGAACAGCTCATTCATTGCTGAGATCCAACCTGTGTGATCTAAACGCTTGTTACCTTTTAAAACCATGTGAGTGTATTGCATATATACTTACTTTTAAAGATATTTTGTACAGTCTGCACTATGTCCGTTTTATTATTCACTTAAGGTCTCCAGCACTTATCATTCCACTTACCTGTCTGACGGTCCAACGGGCTGACACACATAAAGAAACCTTTATGGGAACATTGCTCACTCTACACTTGTGAGTATCCAGCACACTGCACCTTGATATTTATCACATATCAATCACAATACTGCACCATCAGGGAATTTTCTTCTGTTTTTTACATGACATTGCGCTTCCTGATGACCTTCACCTCTTCAGTATGGGGTACCGACCAATCAGCGGAGACCTGTCATCCGCTGAGCCAATCAGGAACTGGGGGCTTGACTGAGCGGACCAATCAGGGCCATGGGCGGTGACATTGCCTAAGGACAGGCTCTAAGGGACTCTGGGAGCATAGGAAATTAGAACCGTCCAATGGGATTCAAGCTGAATCCTTCAATTCCACACAGGACACAATCACACAATGAACACATAGCCATTAGTAAAAATACAAAGGGCTTTACTGTAACAGTACCCCAAGGGTGTGATTGGTGTTAAAGTTGGTGCACTTGATGACTGTACCTGCCCGGGGCTCCTGCTCTTTGGTACAGCAGAACAACTGGAGAGGACCCGTCTGTGTCCAGCGCCGAAGTCTCCGCGATGGCATCCACCTTCCAACAGAATGATCTCACCATACAGATAGTCCCTTTATCTGTAGTGAGACAGGTCTGGTCCCAGACCTCACTTGCCAGGTCACGTCGCACTCAGCTGTGTCCCTGACTTACCTAATTCCTAAAGGGCAAAGTCCCTAACTGAAGGGGCCTTCCCTTATGCAATTACACTCTATGATGAGTAGGGG
Organism: Ascaphus truei; assembly: GCF_040206685.1. Lineage (NCBI taxonomy): Eukaryota > Metazoa > Chordata > Amphibia > Anura > Ascaphidae > Ascaphus > Ascaphus truei. The sequence goes on from NC_134488.1 coordinate 140,179,085, forward strand.
TTCTCTGGCCTAGTGCTGTGGCTACATGCCTCCCTGCACCTACACCATCCCTTGTCAGTGTCCCAGCTCCTACTGCCTCTTCCTGTTCTGAGCACGACAAATTTATCTCTCCTTCAGGGAATCCTGTAGCCCTATTGGCTGCCTGGCATCAGGTGATCTACCTGCCCCTAAACACTCTGGGGGCTGTAGTTCTCCATGGCCCTCTTTTGAATTGGGGTCGCTTTTGCGATCTGCACTTCACATGCGCGACAATGTAATGGCCGCCGCTGCTAACTGCGCATGCGCAACCTCCAAGAGCCCCACAATGCCACCACAGCAACTGACAGTAAGGGGGAACGGAACACAGACAGGGGGACCGTAGGGACCCTGGCTACATTCTCCCCCTGGTGGAAATACCAACGCTCCCGCTTGGAGGACAGCGTCACATTGCAAAAAGTTACACAATTAAAATGCAGTGCATAATTTGTACAACTTATCATATTTGCTCTAACATCAACAGCACATGACATATCACCCACAGTAATACCTGAGATCAGCTGAATGTTTGCTGTTTACTGGGACCAATTGTGGGGTGTCCCTAACTGATTGGGCGAGGACACCTCACTCTGACACCTGTGAGTCTCCGCCTCGGAAGTCTCCTCAAACTCATGGTTGGGTACTATAGTCTCTGACACTAAGCCCCTTGCTCCCCCTGGTGGAAGGAACAGCATAGAGTTTCTGTACCAGACTCTTACCCAGTCATCCGCATCATGGATGCGGTAGACAATGAGGTCTTGCCCTTTTCCTTGGTCCACCACATGGCGAATAGAACACTTCAGCTTGTGCCTGAAGGAGGCATTACCAACCCCCTTGTATTGCCCTGCGCAGGCGCGAACTCCCCCGCCAACCTCAACATGGCCACCAGATACCTCTGCGTATGCGTGAGCCTCCGCACATGCGCAAACACCACCGACATGGTGGTGTCCCATCGCAGATGCCGCCGGGAGCCCCGGCGACGCACTCGCCCCGAAACGCCCCCACAGCAACTGACGGTAAGGGCGAACAGAACACAGACAGGGGGACCGGAGGAACCCTGGCTACACATACATCCCGCAGGGGTAGACGCCTTCCTACCAGGGAGAGAAAAATGCTCCGCTATTGGATTGTGTTATTCCACAGCAGTGGATTAACCCTACCCCATCCTCACCAATGTCCACAGACACCACACCTGACCCCAAACAAAAAGCCAGTCGCTGGGTCATTGTGAGTTATTGATTCGGCCTCTAATAATGGCTGAAGCATATGGTGAGTCATACAGAAACACCAAGAACTCGACCAGGCAATACATAGAAACTTAATGTAACTAAACCAATACAAACAGAAAATAATAACTCTGTTACAGATAACTAATAGGATGCATTACTGCAGCACACACACTGACAGGATCCATGTAAGGATGCATTACTGCAGCACACACACTGTGACAGGATCCATGTAAGGATGCATTACTGCAGCACACACACTGACAGGATCCATGTAAGGATGCATTACTGCAGCACACACACTGACAGGATCCATGTAAGGATGCATTACTGCAGCATACACACTGTGAAAGAATCCATGTAAGGATGCATTACTGCAGCACACACTGTGACAGGATGAATATAAGGATGCATTACTGCAGCATACACACTGTGAAAGGATCCATGTAAGGATGCATTACTGCAGCACACTGTGACAGGATCCATGTAAGGATGCATTACTGCAGCACACACACTGTGACAGGATCCATGTAAGGATGCATTACTGCAGCACACACTGTGACATAATCCATGTAAGGATGCATTACTGCAGCACACACTGTGACAGGATCCATGTAAGGATGAATTACTGCAGCACACACACTGTGACAGGATCCATGTAAGGACGCATTACTGCAGCACACACACTGTGACAGGATCCATGTAAGGATACATTTCTGCAGCACACACTGTGACAGGATCCATGTAAGGATGCATTACTGCAGCACACACTGTGACAGGATCCATGTAAGGATGCATTACTGCAGCACACACTGTGACAGGATCCATGTAAGGATGCATTACTGCAGAGCACACACTGTGACAGGATCCATGTAAGGATACATTTCTGCAGCACACACACTGTGACAGACTCCATGTAAGGATACATTACTGCAGCACACATTGTGACAGGGTCCATGTAAGGATGCATTACTGCAGCACACACTGTGACAGGATCCATGTAAGGATACATTACTGCAGCACACACTGTGACATAATCCATGTAAGGATGCATTACTGCAGCACACACTGTGACAGGATCCATGTAAGGATGAATTACTGCAGCACACACACTGTGGCAGGATCCATGTAAGGACGCATTACTGCAGCACACACACTGTGACATGATCCATGTAAGGGTGCATTACTGCAGCACACACATTGTGACATGATCCATGTAAGGATGCATTACTGCAGCACACACACACACTGTGACAGGATCCATGTAAGGATGCATTACTGCAGCATACACACTGTGACAGGATCCATGTAAGGATGCATTACTGCAGCACACACTGTGACAGAATCTATGTAAGGATGCATTACTGCAGCACACACTGTGACAGGATCCATGTAAGGATGAATTACTGCAGCACACACACTGTGACAGGATCCATGTAAGGACGCATTACTGCAGCACACACACTGTGACATGATCCATGTAAGGATGCATTACTGCAGCACACACACTGTGACATGATCCATGTAAGGATGCATTACTGCAGCACACACTGTGACAGGATCCATGTAAGGATGCATTACTGCAGCACACACACTGTGACAGGATCCATGTAAGGATGCATTAGTGCAGCACACACACTGTGACAGGATCCATGTAAGGACGCATTACTGCAGCGCACACACTGTGACATGATCCATGTAAGGATGCATTACTGCAGCACATACACTGTGACATGATCCATGTAAGGATGCATTACTGCAGCACACACTGTGACAAGATCCGTGTAAGGATGCATTACTGCATCACACACTGTGACAGGATCCATGTAAGGATGCATTACTGCAGCAAACACTGTGACAGGATCCATGTAAGAATGCATTACTGCAGCACACACACTGTGACAAGATCCGTGTAAGGATGCATTACTGCATCACACACTGTGACAGGATCCATGTAAGGATGCATTACTGCAGCGCACACACTGTGACATGATCCATGTAAGGATGCATTACTGCAGCACACACACTGTGACATGATCCATGTAAGGATGCATTACTGCAGCACACACTGTGACAGGATCCATGTAAGGATGCATTACTGCAGCACACACACTGTGACAGGATCCATGTAAGGATGCATTACTGCAGCACACACTGTGACAGGATCCATGTAAGGATGCATTACTGCAGGGCACACTGTGACAGGATCCATGTAAGGATGCATTACTGCAGCACGAACATATTTTTCTTATTGCCTGATAGTTAATGAAATAATACATCTCTGTTTCTCTGTCCCAGGTGTCAGTAAGAATATTCAAGATTACAACCTGCCCCGGGAGTGTATCCAAAGCTTCTTCCACTCTCACAAGTGCTTTGTGTTTGATCGGCCGGCCTCTAAGAGAAGGCTCCAGCGCCTGGAGGAGCTGCACAAGTCTGAGCTGGACCGGAACTTTGTGGACCAGGCTCTGAGGTTCTGTGCTTACATCTTTAAGGACGGCCGTGTTAAAACCATCACAGGTGGACAGCTGGTCAGCGGGAGACGTGAGTGCAATAGGAAAACCATTGTAGAAAACCATTCTCCTTTCTTCCGTCACATATCCCTGCGCTTCATGCGCCTGGGACATTGCAGAGCAAATGATCATTTACTTGTTAAGGTTCTTTAGAGAGTGCTAACTCCTTTAAAGGTGCACGTGCCACAGTGTAAACCAGTACTGAGCATAACTACACACTTCCAGTTTGTCAACTCAAGCGTGATTTGCTAAGAGTCCAGAGATTTATACAATATTATCTCCTTTAGACAAACGGAAAGATGGCGCTAAAGAATACTCAATCTTAACATCTCGTGCTCACGCACCTAGAATCGGCTATGGCGCACTCTAGTATAATATATAAAGATTATTATACAATAAATGTCAGAGGATTATAAAATATGTACTATTATGATTCTTATTATGATTATGTAGCCCTGTTCCCCCTGAAACACAGCGACTACCCGTGCTGCCCTTGTACCTGTTGGCTCACAGGAGCCTGAGTCTCCGCCACGGAGAGCCTGGGGTGAATCACTATTACAATATGGTGCGGCGCCTCCACCTGTGAGGGATCCCAACGGAATGGAAGAGGCCCCTCACAGGACACAATCACAATGAATACAAACACGTATAATATAAAAGGGCATTAACTGTGCACATATAACTCTTACCACCCTATAGTGAACAGAACACAATACCGCCGCCCCACCCAGGCGTACCCCACCACCGTGTACCCCACACCGTGTCCACAGTATATGATAAGCGCCTTGGTCACTTATCCCAATAGTGTCCACAAAGAACCCACCCCTATAGGCGTGATCAGCGCCTGTATTGAACTGGTATGTTGGTGCACTTTAGTAACGATTCATGTCGAGCGCTCCAGCACCCGGACTGCAAATACTTCGAAAAGGTTCCGCCGATCCATAACTTCCTCCGCGACGTCCCTCCAGGGTGGTACCACCCGGATAATGTCACTCTCTCTTGCGTGCTAGGCCGGATCCCAGACCTCTCCTTAGGGAGTGCAGCGTCCTCTGTGTCCCTCACTCTACTAGCAACTAAAGGGGCAGGGTCCCTACTTAAGGGCCTGTCCCTGTAGCAACCACAAACTGTTATGTGAGTAGGGCCTATCTGGGGCCTAGGGGGTCTTTGGCCTAGTGCAGGGGCTACTTGCCTCCCTGCACCTACACCCTCCTCTGTCTGGGTCCCAGCTCCTACTGACTCACTTCCTGGCAGTGCACTCATTGTATATCCTCCGGCAGACGAACTAGCCATTCTATTGGCTCCCTGGCATCACATGGTGGTTCTGCCCCTGAGCACTATGGGGCTTGTAGTCCCCGCCTAACCTCTTTAACATTGGCGCCTAGCGTGTAGCACATGCGCGACTCGTGTAATGGCCGCCACGACTCCTGACTAACCACTGCACATACGCTAGATGTAATGGCCGCTGCCAACGCGTCTGTGCATGCGCGAGCCTCGAACAAGATGGCGGTGCTCTGCAGATAGGGTCGCCGGGAGCATATCCAATTGAGAACATATTAATTATATACAAAAGAGAAAAATATTCAGATTGCTAATTAAGATTGTTATCTATTTCCTATCAACACACACACACACTGCCATTTTAATTTTTTCACTCCTGTGAGGATGTTACACACATTTGTTTGCAAACTAATTCCGCCTTTTCCTAAAAATAAATAAATAAATAAAATATTTATATATATATATATATAGTTGGCCTGGCATACTGTTTAAAAATGCAAGTTTCACAAGCTTAGAAGGTCGTTCGAAATTTTGGCTCTGCACTTTATTAACCCAAGTGGTGTTTAAAAGTTATGTAATGCGGCAGGCATAAGCTTATAGGGGTCTATGTAAAACAGTGCTCCTTTGCATGTAATTTCCCAGAATCCCTTGCTGCAGTGGCAGCACTGTATGCTAGAAAATAATGATGAATGGCAGGGTTGCAGAGCTGTCTAAGACATGTGAATGTGCTCACAGGTAGTATTTGCTGTTTCTAGTATTGTATTTTTACTCACAATTTGTTATAATTGTTGTTTCCTTTAACAATGTCCTTAATGTAGCCCACATAGAAGTGCTATTATTTAATATATGTGCTCCCTTCTGTTCCCACTGTTCGTATATCCCAGTTCTGGGGCATCTCGCAGTCACATACGTGGAGGCGATTCGGAGCGGCTCCGTTCCCTGCATGGAGAACGCGGTGCTGGCTTTGGCAGAGATTGAGAATGCCGGAGCCGTGGAGGACGCATTGTCCAAATATGAGACTGAGATGGGCCAACGAGTGGCCAAATTCCCCACAGAGACACAGGAAGAGTTCCTGAACCTGCACAGGGAGTGTGAGGAGGCGGCACTGAAAATATTTTTAGGACGTTCCTTCAAGGATGAAAATCAAAAGTACCAGCATCGGCTTAAGGTGAGTAACTGAACATCAGCTCTGAAAACTGCTGATCCACCACGTGCTCTCCCCACATAACCCTTCTCATAGCAATGAGACTGAGGTAAGACCTGCCCAGAGTAATAATACTGAGGTAAGACTCTCCCATAGCAATAATACTGAGGTAAGACCTGCCCAGAGTAATAATACTGAGTGAGGTAAGACCTTCCCATAGCAATAATACTGAGCTAAGACCTTCCCAGAGTAATAATACTGAGCTAAGACCTTCCCATAGCAATGACAACACTGCCCGAGTCCTTCTCAGCACTAACACTGCCCTGAGTCCTTCTCAGCACTAACAGTTCCCGGAGTTCTTCTCAGCACTAACACTGCCCTAAGTCCTACTCAGCACCAACACTGCCCCGAGTCCTTCTCAGCACTAACACTGCCCTGAGTCCTTCTCAGCACTAACACTGCCCCGAGTCCTTCTCAGCACTAACACTGCCCCAAGTCCATCTCAGCACTAACACTGCCCCGAGTCCTTATCAGCACTAACACTGCTATGAGTCCTTCTCAGCACTAACACTGCCCTGAGTCCTTCTCAGCACTAACACTGCCCAGAGTCCTTCTCAGCACTAACACTGCTATGAGTCCTTCTCAGCACTAACACTGCCCTGACTCCTTCCCAGCACTAACACTGTCCTGAGTCCTTCTCAGCACTGACACTGCCCCGAGTCCTTCTCAGCACTAACACTGCTCTGAGACCTACTCAGCACTAACACTGCCCTGAGTCCTTCTCAGCACTAACACTGCCCTGTGTCCTTCCCAGCACTAACACAGCCCTGAGTCCTTCTCAGCACTAACACTGCCCTGAGTCCTTCTCAGCACTAACACTGCCCTGAGTCCTTCTCAGCACTAACACTGCCCTGAGTCCTTCTCAGCACTGACACTGCCCTGAGTCCTTCCCAGCACTAACACAGCCCTGAGTCCTTCTCAGCACTAACACTGCCCTGAGTCCTTCTCAGCACAAACACTGCCCTGAGTCCTTCTCAGCACTAACACTGCCCTGTTTCCTTCTCAGCACTAACACTGCCCTGAGTCCTTCTCGGCACTAACACTGCCCTGAGTCCTTCTCAGCACTAACTCTGCCCTGAGACCTTCTCAGCACTGCGTTGAGCTCCTCCTGTTATTTTAGTAATTACTTAAGTTTTCTATGCGAACAGAGATTACTAGACCAGAAAATGAAGGACTTTTCCCAACGTAACGAGGAGGTGTCAGCGGATCGATGCAGAGCTCTTATCCAGAAGCTGAGCGTGACTCTGGAGACAGGATTATCACAGGGGGAATATTCCAGACTTGGAGGACACAAACACTTCCTGGAGGAGAAACTCAAACTGTTGGAGGCTTATAACACAATGCCCGGAAAGGGGATAAAGGTGTGTGTGTGTGTGTGTGTGTGTGTGTGTGTGTGTGTGTGTGTGTGTGTGTGTGTGTGTGTGTGTGTGTGTGTGTGTGTGTGTGTGTGTAACACCACTGCCCCCCTAAGGAAGATCTGTCAGTTACTGTGATGTTATGGTGCTGTGGTGCTCACCTGCTGGCTCTCATGAGGTCTGAGTCTCAGCGTTGTTAAGGGGATTAGGACAACAGGATAGGCTTTCAGAATGGTGCAGCGCCTTTACCCTGCAGGGCTCTGCCAGAGGCAGGGATTCATCCCCACAGGAACCTTTGTATTAGATAGTCACAGGCTGCGGCACCTCCACCCTGCAGGCTCTGCCAGAAGCAGGGTGTAAGAGGACATGAGCAGAGGTATGCAATGGAGACTGTTTTAAAGTGAAATTAAATAAGGCGTTTATTGCGCCTGTTTCTTTAACACAAGAAAATCATCCAAACGTATGCAAATAAGGGGTCAAACAAAGCTTCTGTTCCACTTGGGAGTATTTCTAGTGAATCCTATGCAGTCCACAACTCCCTTTAGATTAGCATGTCTCCCAGCCCCAAACATATCTTGATATGTGCAGATATACCAAAAGTCTTAGAAAGTAAAGTCTTATCTGTTTCTTGTAGGGGGAAGGCTTCTTTGTTCTCCAGGTTTTAGAAGTCCTTTCCACTGTGTCTTGCTGGCAGCTTGCAGTCTCTAGCAGGCCAAGACGTCTGTTCCTATGGTCAGTCCAACAATTTTTGAGACTAAGGAAAAATCTCACTTCCTGTCTCAAAGGCAGGCTTTTCTAACAAACCTAATCAGCCAGGTGGTGTTGGTTAATTGACTCCCAGCAGTTAACCACCACACTGCTGGATTAGAGGCACATTTCCTGAACAGGGATAAATCCCCTGTTACATACCTCCCCTGTTTGTGGGAAGCTCGGGCTTGCCACGGCTAAAGCCCATCCTTCCACTCTCATTCGAGATATCTCTGTCACTTGAATGAGAGTGGATGGAGGACGAGAATCTTCAGTTCCGCTGGGATTGGAGCCCTTTCTCCAGTTTATTCGTGTCTCCTCCCGAAGGTGCTTGAGACCAGCACTCCTCAGTCGCTCGAGGAGGACTTTTTCCAAGTATAGTCTTTTTACTGCGTGCGCGGTCATGAGATTTCCCTTGCGTTAGGTGCTCCTCTTATTGTAGGCAGACTGTATGGCAACAGTTGCAGAGCGTTTAAAAACAGCCCTTTGAGTTTTCCGCTCTTGAAGCTGTCTCTCTGCACTTTTTCCACTCAATGGAGTTGCTAGTTCAGCTTCTTAGGGATTGAGTTGCAATTCCACATCCACTTCCAGAGAATGTCCCATCTTTTCAGCTTCATCAGCTAAGGATTCTTCTGGTTTTGATTCAGCACGTGTACCTTCTTTTGTTGCCTGTTGGGTGGCTGAAGGTTTTGCTAGTGCTTGTTTAGGTGGATCAAATTTTGCAACCTTGTTTTTCAGACATGTGGTATTCCCAGCTCTCACTGTACCCTTGTCTTCATGGGTTTTTGTGGCTGTGGGATACTGACGCTTGGTCAGGGTCAATACGTGTCCTTGTAGAACTGTAATCTCATCCGCGAGAGATCCCTGTTTTTTGAGTGCGTCTTGCAAGTCTCTTCTCAGGGAATTTATCTGCACACTTTGCTTTCTCTGAGCTTGCTTCCACATTTTCATTGTATTGTGAAGCACTGTGAATTTCTTTGCTCGGGCCACAGTTACTTGTCTCAGTTTCTGGACCTTCTTGTGCTCCCTCTTGTGCCGAGTCACCTGGGCTCTAAGCTTGGCTTCTAACAATGCTTTGGTGATGCTCAAGGTAGCTTTCAGTTTCTCATGCTGCTTTGCGGGGACATACTGGGTCATCGGACGTTCCTGCAGCACTTGTACTTCTTTAGCAGCCTGCAGATTGTCTTCCTGCAGAGTTTGCTGCTTCTCCTCGGCCTTCTGGAGGTGCGTACGCAGACCTTGCAGTTGGTTCTGCAGTCGGTGCTCTGCTTCAAACTTCTCATCTTCAAAAAGTTTATTTATTTCTTTAAGCTCGTGCAGCTTTTCATTCTTTTCCTTGACGAGGTCTGTCAAATGAGAATTTTCTTCTTTCAGTTTTAAGTTTTCTCTTTTTGCAGTCTCTAATTTTCAGGGCCTCCATGTATCCCTCCTTCCATTTACGCACATCTGCTTTGAGAATGACAGTCTCCTGGCGGGAGACTTCCATATCTAGGTTGAGGGTCTGAAGCTCCTTCAGAGAGATTTTGAGATTCATATTAAGACTGAGGTTAGTTTTTTGAGAGATGTCCAGCTCCTCAGCGAGTCTGTGAAGTTCCTTTTTAGAGACTTCCAGTTTTGTGCGGCAGGTGCCGATCTCGTGGTGTGAGGCATCTAGTGCTGTGCGGAGTGTATGAACCTCCTTCTGGGATACGTCCACCTCTGTCCGGACACTGTTGACCTCTTGTTGTGAGGCATTCAGTTCTAGGAGAAGACCGTGAACCTCTTGCTGAAAAACTGTAATCTCCTTCAGTGCCTCCTCATACTTCTGCTTCAGCTTAGCCATCATTTTATCGGATTGGCTCTGCTTTTCCACCCTGGTGGCTTTTGTAGTGTTTGCAGCATCTAGCTCAGTCTTGAGATCGTCCAATTCTGTCCTGGCCAAAGAGTAAATTGTGAGCACATCTTTTTGTAGCCTCACGTTATTTTTCTGTAGCTCTGTGTAACTAACTTTCTTTTGTTTCAATTGTTCACGGAGTATATCACAGTCATGCCTGGCATTTTTTAGGGCATCTTCAGGGCTGGTCAAGGGATCGACACTCACTGGTTCTGGCTCCGCTTCCCTGGGATGGTTGGTTGAGGGTTCCTCACTGTTGGCACCGGACAGACACTTCTTTGGGGTACACGACTTCTGCCTTGGGCCCTCTGGATATTCGGTTATCCGCGGGACAAATTCTACATTTTCTCTAGGCTGCAGGGCAACTCGGTCCCCCTTTTCCTCCACAGGATCTGCGGACTTGTCTGTTTCTTCCACGGTAAGTGAAGAACCGCTTTTCTTTTTCTGCCTTTTTGTTTTGGATGACTCCGTCCCATAAGGAATACTGGGGTCTCCTTCTTTATTTGATACTTCAGCGGCTTCATTGTATACGCCAGGCTTTTCTTGCAGTTGCGTTAGCTGACAGAAATATTTGGTGATCTGCTGCTCCCGCTCTTTCTCCTGCCGATCATATTCGTCATCATAGAGAGCGGTCTTTTCGGTTTGTGCCGAGTTCAGGCACCCCCGCCATTCTTGGGATGTTTTGGGGTGTGACTCGGTTTGGGCTCCCCGTAAGAGATGTCTTCCTCTTTATTGGACTGGAAGGGCCACTCTTCCGTGGGGTAGGGTTCATTACAGGAACTCTGCATCTTGTCCTCCATTTTGGGGCTATCCAGTGTAATTTTCTTCCTGACCTCAGGAGGCGCTATTGCAGCTGTTGCCACTGCATTTTCTAGAACCCACAATTGTGGTAGTCCTACAGGTGGGCATATTTTGCTTGTAGAGGTTGTAGCTCTCACAGGCATCTCTGTAGACTTTTTCTTTTTCTTTCCTTGGGTAAGTTTTACAATATCAGCAGTGCTGTGCACACATTCTCTCTCATTAGGTATACTGGATGTGCAGTTTCTAGGTAAAAACTTCTATTTGCTTTACACCATTTACTTGCTAGGTGCAATCCCTCCGCTTCAGCAAAATAATGTGGTTTTCTGCTTGAGTTCAGTAATTTTCAGTCTCAACTTTGGGTATTATAGCATTCACTCCACACTTTGGGTGCCTATTTTACTCCCAAGATACATAGACAGACTTTACTTGCAGAAAAAAAATTATATTCTTTGCAGTGGAATATTTCTTTCACTCCCGGCAGGGCGACTCAACACTCAGCAATTGGCTTTGGGATACCTTTTACACAGCTCAGCAATTCCTTTTTCCCCGGTAGGGCAATTTTACCCTCAGCACTTGTTTACTGAAAATTCCCCTGCTTCAGCACAGTCTTGCATCAATTTTCACACTTTTCTGCATATACTCCATTCACAGCTGGTAGTCCTAAGCGGTGTGGCAGCCTTTACTTGCAGAATCAGTACCGCTCGTGGGTCACCATCTGTATTCACTGCTTCAGCGAAACATTTGAAAACAACAAACGCCTATCCCTTTTAAGGGCTAACTTACTTCTTGAACCCTGACTACGACTGGAAGGCAAAACCCCTATTTCAATGACCATATTACACTTTGTGATGGGCAAGTAAGGTTTACCTGCTTCAGCAGTCTCTCTCTCCGCTTGGGATTGGGGAAAAGAGTCCATCTGTGCAGTGTAGATTTCCTGCCTGGATGTGTATCCCTTTAATTCTGATCTCTGTTGCATGAGTTCCTTTGTTTATGTTGCTCAGGCTGTTTGTAGGCAAAAAGCACAAAAAAATAATTCACAGGCAATCTCCGGGACCCTTTTAACTTCAAGGGCCACCTCTCGTCCCACTTCTGACGACCATATGTAAGAGGACATGTGCAGAGGTATGCAATGGAGTCTGTTTTCATGTGAAATTAAATAAGGCTTTTATTGCGCCTGTTTCTTTAACACAAGAAAATCATTCAAACGTATGCAAATAAGGGGTCAAACAAAGCTTCTGTTCCACTTGGGAATATTTCTAGTTAAACCTATGCAGTCAACAACTCCCTTTAGATTAGCATGTCTCCTAGCCCCAAACATATATCTTGATATGTGCAGATATACCAGAAGTTTTAGAAAGTAAAGTCTTATCTGTTTCTTGTAGGGGAAGGCTTCTGTGTTCTCCAGGTTTTAGAAGTCCTTTCCCCTGTGTCTTGCTGGCAGCGTGCAGTCTCTGGCAGGCTCAAGACGTCTGTTCCTATGGTCAGTCCCACAATTTGTGAGACTCAGGAAAAATCTCACTTTCTGTCTTAAAGGCAGGCTTTTCTAACAAACCTAATCAGCCAGGTGGTGTTGGTTAATTGACTTCCAGCAGTTAACCACCACACTGCTGGATTAGAGGCACATTTCCTGAACAGGGATAAAGTCCCTGTTACACAGGGATTCATCTACACAGGAACCTTTGTATAAGATAGTAACAGACTGCGGCACCTCCACCCAGCAGGGCTCTGCCAGAGGCAGGGATTCACCCTCACAGGAACCTTTGTATAAGGTAGTCACAGGCTGCAGCGCCCCCACCCTGCAGGGCTCTGCCAGAGGCAGGGATTAACCCTCACAGGAACCTGTGTATAATATAGTCACAGGCTGCAGCGCCCTCACCCTGCAGGGCTCTGCCAGAGGCAGGGATTTACCCTCACAGGAACCTTTGTATAAGGTAGTCACAGGCTGCAGCGCCCCCACCCTGCAGGGCTCTGCCAGAGGCAGGAATTCACCCTCACAGGAACCTGTGTATAAAATAGTCACAGGCTGCAGCACCTCCACCCTGCAGGGTTCTGCCAGAGGCAGGGATTCACCCTCACAGGAACCTGTGTATAAGATAGTCATAGGCTGCAGCACCTTCACCCTGCAGGGCTCTGCCAGAGGCAGGGATTCACCCTCACAGGAACCTTTGTATAAGGTAGTCACAGGCTGCAGCGCCCCCACCCTGCAGGGCTCTGCCAGAGGCAGGGATTAACCCTCACAGGAACCTGTGTATAATATAGTCACAGGCTGCAGCGCCCTCACCCTGCAGGGCTCTGCCAGAGGCAGGGATTTACCCTCACAGGAACCTTTGTATAAGGTAGTCACAGGCTGCAGTGCCCCCACCCTGCAGGGCTCTGCCAGAGGCAGGAATTCACCCTCACAGGAACCTGTGTATAAAATAGTCACAGGCTGCAGCACCTCCACCCTGCAGGGTTCTGCCAGAGGCAGGGATTCACCCTCACAGGAACCTTTGTATAAGGTAGTCACAGGCTGTGCGGTGCCTCTACCCTGCAGGGTTCTGCCAGAGGCAGGGATTCATCCTCACAGGTACCTTTGTATTACATAGTCACAGGCTGTGCAGCGCCTCCACCCTGCAGGGCTCTGCCAGAGGCAGGGATTTACCCTCACAGGAACCTTTGTATAAGGTAGTCACAGGCTGAAATGCCCCCACCCCGCAGGGCTCTGCCAGAAGCAGGGATTCACCCTCACAGGAACCTGTGTATAAAATAGTCACAGGCTGCAGCACCTCCACCCTGCAGGGCTCTGTCAGAGGCAGGGATTCACCCTCACAGGAACCTTTGTAAAAGGTAGTCACAGGCTGTGCGGCGCCTCCACCCTGCAGGGCTTGGTCAGAGGCAGGGATTCACCCTCACAGTCACCTTTGTATAAGGTAGTCACAGGCTGCGTTGCCTCCACCCTGCAGGGCTCTGCCAGAGGCAGGGATTCATCCTCACAGGAACCTTTGTATAAGGTAGTCACAGGCTGCGGCACCTCCACCCTGCAGGGCTCTGCCAGAGGCAGGGATTCACCCTCACAGGAACCTTTGTATAAGGTAGTCAGAGGCTGCGGCACCTCCACCCTGCAGGGCTCTGTCAGAGGCAGGGATTCACCCTCACAGGAACCTTTGTATAAGGTAGTCACAGGCTGTGGCACCTCCTATTCTTTACCCTCTCACCCCTTGATGGGGTTTGGTAGAATCCTGCCTACTCACTAAGGAGCAGCTACACTAGAACCAACATAGAACAGACTGAATTTGATAGGGAGACATATTTTATACCCGGGGATGGTCACACTCGTAAGCTCCGGTAACTGGGCAGCACCCCTCCAGTGAGCCCACCTCCCCCGGCACACGTTCCAACGGTTACCAGACTGCACCTGGAAACTGCAACAAAATAACATCCCATGTGAGAGGGATTAAACCCTAACACTGCCTGCTCCTTACCAGGATTTATAGTGTTAGGGTCAGGAAATATATAGCCAGGGTGTAACGATGCGCTCACCACAAACAAGGCGCGACCGCGAAGCCGAGGTGGGGATCTGATCAATGCCAACCCACAGCCGCGAGGGCGTCTGGAGTGTAGATAGGTCGAGGTAGCCGGGTCGGGGTAGGAGAAGTCAGGATGGTCAATGATACTTGCCGAGGTCTGGATTGGAGAGGTACGGATCAATGCAGGTAACTTTGTCAAGTTCGGAATTGGAGAGGTGCGGATCGTCGTGGGTAAGCCTGGTCAGGAGCGGAGAGGTGCGGATCGTCGTGGGTCAGGAGCGGAGAGGTGCGGATCGTCGTGGGTAAGCCGGGTCAGGAGAGGAGAGGTGCGGATCGTCGTGGGTCAGGAGAGGAGAGGTGCGGATCATCGTGGGTAAGCCGGGTCAGGAGCGGAGAGGTGCGGATCATCGTGGGTAAGCCTGGTCAGGAGCGGAGAGGTGCAGATCGTCGTTGGTAAGCCAGGGTCAGGAGCGGAGAGGTACGGATCGTCGTTGGTAAGCCGGGTCAGGAGCGGAGAGGTGCGGATAGTCGTTGGTAAGCCAGGGTCAGGAGCGGAGAGGTACGGATCGTCGTTGGTAAGCCGGGTCAGGAGCGGAGAGGTACGGATCGTCGTGGGTCAGGAGCGGAGAGGTGCGGATCGTCGTGGGTCAGGAGCGGAGAGGTGCGGATCGTCGTGGGTAAGCCGGGTCAGGAGAGGAGAGGTGCGGATCTTCGTTGGTAAGCCGGGGTCAGGAGCGGAGAGGTGCGGATCGTCGTGGGTAAGCCGGGTCAGGAGAGGAGAGGTACGGATCGTCGTGGGTCAGGAGCGGAGAGGTGCGGATCATCGTGGGTAAGCCGGGTCAGGAGCGGAGAGGTGCGGATCGTCGTGGGTAAGCCGGGTCAGGAGCGGAGAGGTGCGGATCGTCGTGGGTAAGCCGGGTCAGGAGCGGAGAGGTGCGGATCGTCGTTGGTAAGCCGGGTCAGGAGAGGAGAGGTACGGATCGTCGTGGGTCAGGAGCGGAGAGGTGCGGATCATCGTGGGTAAGCCGGGTCAGGAGCGGAGAGGTGCGGATAGTCGTTGGTAAGCCAGGGTCAGGAGCGGAGAGGTACGGATCGTCGTGGGTCAGGAGCGGAGAGGTGCGGATCATCGTGGGTAAGCCGGGTCAGGAGCGGAGAGGTGCAGATCGTCGTTGGTAAGCCGGGGTCAGGAGCGGAGAGGTGCGGATCGTCGTGGGTAAGCCGGGTCAGGAGCGGAGAGGTGCGGATCGTCGTGGGTCAGGAGCGGAGAGGTGCGGATCATCATGGGTAAGCCGGGTCAGGAGCGGAGAGGTGCGGATAGTCGTTGGTAAGCCAGGGTCAGGAGCGGAGAGGTACGGATCGTCGTTGGTAAGCCGGGTCAGGAGCGGAGAGGTGTGGATAGTCGTTGGTAAGCCGGGGTCAGGAGCGGAGAGGTACGGATCGTCGTGGGTCAGGAGCGGAGAGGTGCGGATCATCATGGGTAAGCCGGGGTCAGGAGCGGAGAGGTGCGGATCGTCGTGGGTAAGCCGGGTCAGGAGCGGAGAGGTGCAGATCGTCGTGGGTAAGCCTGGTCAGGAGCGGAGAGGTGCGGATCGTCGTTGGTAAGCCGGGTCAGGAGCGGAGAGGTGTGGATAGTCGTTGGTAAGCCGGGGTCAGGAGCGGAGAGGTACGGATCGTCGTGGGTCAGGAGCGGAGAGGTGCGGATCATCATGGGTAAGCCGGGGTCAGGAGCGGAGAGGTGCGGATCGTCGTGGGTAAGCCAAGTCAGGAGCGGAAAGATACGGATCGTCGTTGGTAAGCCGGGTCAGGAGCGGAATCCAAAAAAACAAGCAGGGTCAGGCAACACAGGAAGAGACAGGCCAGGCACTGACATTAGGCAGGACTGCAGTGAACACAGCGCACATACACAAGGTTATACTCAGCCAATGTGCCATAGGGCAGGCTGAGCATATATAGGAAGAACAGACCAATGAGGAGGAAGCATACTACCTTGTATGCGTGTCTGTGGTTGGCTGATGGAGTTCAAACCACACAAATAATCAAAAGATTATAAACAGCCCCCTATAACTGCACTCAAGGTAGGTGACAAAATGGATATAATGTCTACTGAACACTGGCTGGATATTTAGCCAAATCCTGATGTAGGATACACTGCCAAAAGGTCACACTCAAATATAAAATAAAAAAGACTTTAATAGTTTATGCTGTAAAAACCGACGAGACGCTATAAAAATGCACAACAGTGCATAGATAAAATCCCCAAATGTGTTTGGTCACGGTACTATGTGAACACAATGTGTTCCAAATATATAGCTAATAGTGGAACAGACGCTATATATTAAGCTGCATGGTAGTATATACAGGTGTCCTAAATAGTAATAGATCTTGTAATGTTGAGGAAAGATAAATGTGGACTCAATGTAACCACTGTCGCAAAGGTAATATGACCTGCAATTCCTCTATAAGTAAACACTGTGTGTAATGTAACTTGGTCTCTGTGAAGGCCTTCAACCAGCTCGATAAGGTCAAAATACAGAGAGAACAATTGCAACACCAACGTTGTAAGTCGTATGTCCCGGGTGACGCACACCGCAGGGTGCGCAATAACAACTCCCCGGAGAATAACAGCAACGTGGGACCCAGTAAGGTATTATACAACCTGATATCCGTGAGCCATAAGCAGCCGTAAAGCTCCGTGTATTGTCAGGAGCTGCCGTATCTCCAAACACAAGCCGCGCATGCGTCAACGTGATGACGGCACGGCGTTCCCCGACGTACGTTTCACGCGTCACCACGCACTTTCTCAAGGGGGAGGAGTAGGTAGCATGTAGCGTTGTGTAGTGAAACCTTTTGTACCATCCCTGGAGGGGAGGGGCGAGTGACGTATGCCTAATATTATTAAAGGGGCATAACGAATACATATGTAGTCATCACATAACATGAAGGAATCGGGTCAGGGGGGGGAGGGGGGTGGTGGGGGGTGGGGGGGAGGGGGGGGAGGGGAAGGAGGGTGTGTGGGTTGTGAGCAGGGGTGGGGGGGAAAAAGAGGAAGTATGGAAGGGGAGGGAGGACCTCCATAAAGGCAAAGATGAAGCAGTCACTGGTTGTCGAATTCCAAAATTAGAGAGTCTAATACAACCTAAAATGAGCAAATAAATGCCCCAATGGTAACATGGTAGCCTGGTAGTAAACCTGCAGGTGGAAATGCAGGATAGGTGCAGAGGGTCAATAATGTATAATGTGGGAATAATTCCACAAGTGATCCTGCAAGACATATGAATGATGCACAAAAGGGGTAGTGGAGACTGAGAGTAGAGGGTGGAAGGTGTAGGAGTGGACTACACTAGGCGGGGCCGCCTAATGTGTCAAAACGGCTCCTTCTACGCTAGAAGTAAATATATCTATATACCTGGATCCCTCTAACCCTATGTAAGGAATGAGGAAAAGATGAAACCCTCATTCAAACCATTAGGTGCCAGTGTATTGAGGTGATGAATCCAACGGCATTCATGCTGACGTAGCTTAGTGTCCCAGTTGCCCTTGCGTGGGCCCCAAGGTATGTGAGATATGCCGATGACCTCAGGTAAGAGGAGTCCCCATGATGTGCATCATTAACATGTCTTGCCACTAGTGTGTCTAATTTATTGCGCACTGACCCAAGCTGCTCCAAAATCCGTATTTTGAATGCCCTGTGAGTTTCCCCAACGTACTGATTGCCACATGCGCACTGGATAAGGTACACCACACCTGTGGTTAGACAATTAATAAAGTCTTTTATGGTATAGGTGTGTGCACCTGTAGAGTCTGTAAAGGTCTTAGTTACCTTAACTGAAGGGCAAGCCTTACAGCGTCCACAAGTGTATGTGCCATTGGGTTTATGGTCCAACCATGTGCGTGATGATTTCATTTGAAAATGGCTTCTAACCAAGCGGTCACGTAAGTTAACCACTCGGCGGCTAACCATATTCGGTTTGGCCTGTAAAATTTTGGCTAGGTCCTGATCCTGGAGTAGTATATGCCAGTGTCTGTTCAAAATCCTGCGTATGGTCCACCACTGATTACAATAAGTACCAACGAACCGAATTGTCTGTGTCTCATTATCAGTAACATTAGAGTGATCAATGAGGAGACTAGGTCTAGGTGTGACAAGTGACCTATGATAGGCTTTTTTGACAGATGCCTTAGAGTACCCTCTATCTATGAAACGTCTGGTGAGATCTTTGGCTTGTATTTTAAACTCTGTAATTGTCGTACAATTACGTTTAAGGCGTAAAAACTGCCCAGTAGGGATATGGGAAATGAGATGTCTAGGGTGATGGCTGTCTGCTGCCAAGAGACTGTTCGTCGCGGTGGGTTTGCAGTATATAGTTGTCTCTAATTTGCCATCAGGTTGTTTGTTAATAGTGATATCAAGGAAATTGATACTCTCAGTTTGAATTTCAAAGGTAAGTCTGAGATTGTGTGTATTGTCATTCAACTTATTGATGAATTCGACCAGGAGTTCCTTAGTGCCGCTCCATAGGAGAAGCACATCATCGATGTACCGTGACCAGAGATCGATATGGTCAGTATACCGAGAGTAATCGTCCATGAACAACACGGTTTCCTCCCACCAGCCCAGGTATAAATTAGCATAGGTGGGAGCACATGTGGTGCCCATGGTGGTACCTTGAATTTGATGATAAATTTATAATATAATTTGGAACGAAACCCATGTCTATATTATCCATATGGGGCAAGCACCTACAACCTAACAGCACGTAAGGAGTGCCAACTGTTCAATTTGACTATATATAAATAAATTCTGGTGCTGGTCTGCAAAATAAACTGCAATGCTATTGAAGATTGTTTAATATGAAGGCATATACATTATTTCTCAATTATAATATCTCACTCTTCCTACCCAGGCCATTGAGGTGCTGCAGGGGTTCCTCCTAGAGAAGAAACCCATTGAAGATGCCATTATGCAGGCGGATAATAACCTGACACAGAGAGAAAAGGAGATAGCAGGTGAGAGGAGGAGCTGAGAGAGCTGGGTGTGGGGGAGATACAGGGAGCAGTGTGAGGGCGCTGGGTGTGGGGGAGATGCAGGGAACAGTGTAAGAGCGCTGGGTGTGAGGGAGATGCTAGGAGCAGTGTAAGAGCACTGGGTGTGGGGGAGCTGCAGGGAGCAGTGTGAGAGCGCTGGGAGTGGGGGAGATGCAGGGAGCAGTGTGAGAGCGCTGGGTGTGGGGGAGATGCAGGGAGCAGTGTAAGAGCGCTGGGTGTGGGGGAGATGCAGGGAGCAGTGTAAGAGCGCTGGGTGTGGGGGAGATGCAGGGAGCAGTGTGAGAGCGTTGGGTGTGGGGAGATTCAAGAAGCAGTGTGAGAGCGCTGGGTGTGGGGGAGATGCAGGGAGCAGTGTGAGAGCGCTGGGTGTGGGGAGATTCAGGGAGCAGTGTAAGAGCGCTGGGTGTGGGGGAGATGCAGGGAGCAGTGTGAGAGTGTTGGGTGTGGGGAGATTCAAGAAGCAGTGTGAGAGCGCTGGGTGTGGGGGAGATGCAGGGAGCAGTGTGAGAGCGCTGGGTGTGGGGAGATTCAGGGAGCAGTGTAAGAGCGCTGGGTGTGGGGGAGATGCAGGGAGCAGTGTGAGAGCGCTGGGTGTGGGGGAGATGCAGGGAGCAGTGTGAGAGTGCTGGGTGTGGGGGAGATGCAGGGAGCATTGTAAGAGCGCTGGGTGTGGGGGAGATGCAGGGAGCAGTGTAAGAGTGCTGGGTGTGGGGAAGATGCAGTTAGCAGTGTAAGAGCGCGGGGTGTGGGGGAGATGAAGGGAGCAGTGTAAGAGCGCTGGGTGTGGGGGAGATGCAGGGAGCAGTGTAAGAGCGCTGGGTGTGGGGGAGATGAAGGGAGCAGTGTAAGAGCGCTGGGTGTGGGGGAGATGCAGGGAGCAGTGTAAGAGCGCTGGGTGTGGGGGAGATGCAGGGGGCAGTGTGAGAGCGCTGGGTGTGGGGGAGCTGCAGGGAGCAGTGTAAGAGCGCTGGGTGTGGGGGAGCTGCAGGAAGCAGTGTGAGAGCGCTGGGTGTGGGGGAGATGCAGGGAGCAGTGTAAGAGCGCTGGGTGTGGGGGAGATGCAGGGAGCAGTGTGAGAGCGCTGGGTGTGGGGGAGATGCAGGGAGCAGTGTAAGAGAGCTGGGTGTGGGGGAGATGCAGGGAGCAGTGTGAGAGCGCTGGGTGTGGGGGAGATGCAGGGAGCAGTGTAAGAGCGTTGGTGTGGGGGAGATGCAGGGAGCAGTGTAAGAGCGCTGGGTGTGGGGGAGATGCAGGGAGCAGTGTAAGAGCACTGGGTGTGGGGGAGGTGCAGGGAGCAGTGTAAGAGCGCTGGGTGTGGGGGAGATGCAGGGAGCAGTGTGAGAGCGCTGGGTGTGGGGGAGATATAGGGAGCAGTGTGAGAGCGCTGGGTGTGGGGGAGATGCAGGGAGCAGTTTGAGAGCGCTTGGTGTGGGGGAGATGCAGGGAGCAGTGTAAGAGCGCTGGGTGTGGGGGAGATGCAGGGAGCAGTGTAAGAGCGCTGGGTGTGGGGGACATACAGGGAGCAGGGTAAGAGCGCTGGGTGTGGGGGAGATGCAGGGAGCAGTGTAAGAGCGCTGGGTGTGGGGGAGATGCAGGGAGCAGTGTGAGAGCGCTGGGTGTGGGGGAGATGCAGGGAGCAGTGTAAGAGAGCTGGGTGTGGGGGACATGCAGGGAGCAGTGTAAGAGCACTGGGTGTGGGGGAGGTGCAGGGAGCAGTGTAAGAGTGCTGGGTGTGGGGGAGATGCAGGGAGCAGTGTGAGAGCGCTGGGTGTGGGGGAGATACAGGGAGCAGTGTGAGAGTGCTGGGTGTGGGGGAGATGCAGGGAGCAGCTTGAGAGCGCTTGGTGTGGGGGAGATGCAGGGAGCAGTGTAAGAGAGCTGGGTGTGGGGGAGATGCAGGGAGCAGTGTAAGAGCGCTGGGTGTGGGGGAGATGCAGGGAGCAGTGTGAGAGCGCTGGGTGTGGGGGAGATGCAGGGAGCAGTGTAAGACCGCTGGGTGTGGGGGAGATGCAGGGAGCAGTGTAAGAGCGCTGGGTGTGGGGGAGATGCAGGGAGCAGTGTGAGAGAGCTGGGTGTGGGGAAGATGCAGGGAGCAGTGTGAGAGCGCTGGATGTGGGGGAGATGCAGAGAGCAGTGTAAGAGCACTGGGTGTGGGGGAGATGCAGGGAGCAGTGTAAGAGCGCTGGGTGTGGGGGCGATGCATGGAGCAGTGTAAGAGCGCTGGGTGTGGGGGAGATGCAGGGAGCAGTGTGAGAGAGCTGGGTGTGGGGGAGATGCAGGGAGCAGTGTGAGAGAGCTGGGTGTGGGGAAGATGCAGGGAGCAGTGTGAGAGAGCTGGGTGTGGGGAAGATGCAGGGAGCAGTGTGAGAGCGCTGGATGTGGGGGGGATGCAGGGAGCAGTGTGAGAGCGCTGGGTGTGGGGGAGATGCAGGGAGCAGTGTAAGAGCGATGGGTGTGGGGGAGATGCAGGGAGCAGTGTAAGAGAGCTGGGTGTGGGGGAGATGGAGGGAGCAGTGTAAGAGAGCTGGGTGTGGGGGAGATGCAGGGAGCAGTGTAAGAGCGCTGGGTGTGAGGGAGATGCAGGGAGCAGTGTAAGAGCGTTGGGTGTGGGGGGGATGCAGGGAGCAGTGTAAGAGAGCTGGGTGTGGGGGAGATGCAGGGAGCAGTGTAAGAGCGTTGGGTGTGGGGGGGATGCAGGGAGCAGTGTGAGAGCGCTGGGTGTGGGGGAGATGCAGGGAGCAGTGTAAGAGCGCTGGGTGTGGGGGAGATGCAGGGAGCAGTGTGAGAGCGCTGGGTGTGGGGGAGATGCAGGGAGCAGTGTAAGAGAGCTGGGTGTGGGGGAGATGCAGGGAGCAGTGTGAGAGCGCTGGGTGTGGGGGAGATGCAGGGAGCAGTGTAAGAGCGTTGGTGTGGGGGAGATGCAGGGAGCAGTGTAAGAGCGCTGGGTGTGGGGGAGATGCAGGGAGCAGTGTAAGAGCACTGGGTGTGGGGGAGGTGCAGGGAGCAGTGTAAGAGCGCTGGGTGTGGGGGAGATGCAGGGAGCAGTGTGAGAGCGCTGGGTGTGGGGGAGATACAGGGAGCAGTGTGAGAGCGCTGGGTGTGGGGGAGATGCAGGGAGCAGTTTGAGAGCGCTTGGTGTGGGGGAGATGCAGGGAGCAGTGTAAGAGCGCTGGGTGTGGGGGAGATGCAGGGAGCAGTGTAAGAGCGCTGGGTGTGGGGGAGATACAGGGAGCAGGGTAAGAGCGCTGGGTGTGGGGGAGATGCAGGGAGCAGTGTAAGAGCGCTGGGTGTGGGGGAGATGCAGGGAGCAGTGTGAGAGCGCTGGGTGTGGGGGAGATGCAGGGAGCAGTGTAAGAGAGCTGGGTGTGGGGGACATGCAGGGAGCAGTGTAAGAGCACTGGGTGTGGGGGAGGTGCAGGGAGCAGTGTAAGAGCGCTGGGTGTGGGGGAGATGCAGGGAGCAGTGTGAGAGCGCTGGGTGTGGGGGAGATACAGGGAGCAGTGTGAGAGCGCTGGGTGTGTGGGAGATGCAGGGAGCAGCTTGAGAGCGCTTGGTGTGGGGGAGATGCAGGGAGCAGTGTAAGAGAGCTGGGTGTGGGGGAGATGCAGGGAGCAGTGTAAGAGCGCTGGGTGTGGGGGAGATGCAGGGAGCAGTGTGAGAGCGCTGGGTGTGGGGGAGATGCAGGGAGCAGTGTAAGACCGCTGGGTGTGGGGGAGATGCAGGGAGCAGTGTAAGAGCGCTGGGTGTGGGGGAGATGCAGGGAGCAGTGTGAGAGAGCTGGGTGTGGGGAAGATGCAGGGAGCAGTGTGAGAGCGCTGGATGTGGGGGAGATGCAGAGAGCAGTGTAAGAGCGCTGGGTGTGGGGGAGATGCAGGGAGCAGTGTAAGAGCGCTGGGTGTGGGGGCGATGCATGGAGCAGTGTAAGAGCGCTGGGTGTGGGGGAGATGCAGGGAGCATTGTGAGAGAGCTGGGTGTGGGGGAGATGCAGGGAGCAGTGTGAGAGAGCTGGGTGTGGGGAAGATGCAGGGAGCAGTGTGAGAGAGCTGGGTGTGGGGAAGATGCAGGGAACAGTGTGAGAGCGCTGGATGTGGGGGGGATGCAGGGAGCAGTGTGAGAGCGCTGGGTGTGGGGGAGATGCAGGGAGCAGTGTAAGAGCGCTGGGTGTGGGGGACATGCAGGGAGCAGTGTAAGAGAGCTGGGTGTGGGGGAGATGGAGGGAGCAGTGTAAGAGAGCTGGGTGTGGGGGAGATGCAGGGAGCAGTGTAAGAGCGCTGGGTGTGAGGGAGATGCAGGGAGCAGTGTAAGAGCGTTGGGTGTGGGGGGGATGCAGGGAGCAGTGTAAGAGAGCTGGGTGTGGGGGAGATGCAGGGAGCAGTGTAAGAGCGTTGGGTGTGGGGGGGATGCAGGGAGCAGTGTGAGAGCGCTGGGTGTGGGGGAGATGCAGGGAGCAGTGTAAGAGAGCTGGGTGTGGGGGAGATACAGGGAGCAGTGTAAGAGCGCTGGGTGTGGGGGAGATGCAGGGAGCAGTGTGAGAGCGCTGGGTGTGGGGGAGATGCAGGGAGCAGTGTAAGAGCGCTGGGTGTGGGGGAGATGCAGGGAGCAGTGTAAGAGCGCTGGGTGTGGGGGAGATGCAGGGAGGAGTGTGAGAGAGCTGGGTGTGGGGGAGATGCAGGGAGCAGTGTGAGAGCGCTGGGTGTGGGGGAGATGCAGAGAGCAGTGTAAGAACGCTGGGTGTGGGGGAGATGCAGGGACCAGTGTAAGAGCGCTGGGTGTGGGGGAGATGCAGGGAGAAGTGTAAGAGCGCTGGGTGTGGGGGAGATTTAGGGAGCAGTGTAAGAGCGCTGGGTGTGGGGGAGATGCAGGGAGCAGTGTAAGAGCGCTGGGTGTGGGGGAGATGCAGGGAGCAGTGTAAGAGCGCTGGGTGTGGGGGAGATGCAGGGAACAGTGTAAGAGCGCTGGGTATGGGGGAGATGCAGGGAGCAGTGTAAGAGCGCTGGGTATGGGGGAGATGAAGGGAGCAGTGTAAGAGCGCTGGGTGTGGGGGAGATGCAGGGAGCAGTGTGAGAGCGCTGGGTGTGGGGGAGATGCAGGGAGCAGTGTGAGAGCGCTGGGTGTGGGGGAAATGCAGGGAGCAGTGTAAGAGCGCTGGGTGTGAGGGAGATGCAGGGAGCAGTGTAAGAGCGTTGGGTGTGGGGGGGATGCAGGGAGTAGTGTGAGAGCGCTGGGTGTGGGGGAGATGCAGGGAGCAGTGTAAGAGAGCTGGGTGTGGGGGAGATGCAGGGAGCAGTGTAAGAGCGCTGGGTGTGGGGGAGATGCAGGGAGCAGTGTGAGAGCGCTGGGTGTGGGGGAGATGCAGGGAGCAGTGTAAGAGCGCTGGGTGTGAGGGAGATGCAGGGAGCAGTGTAAGAGCGCTGGGTGTGGGGGAGATGCAGGGAGCAGTGTAAGAGAGCTGGGTGTGGGGGAGATGCAGGGAGCACTGTAAGAGCGCTTGGTGTGGGGGAGATGCAGGGAGCAGTGTGAGAGCGCTGGGTGTGGGGGAGATGCAGGGAGCAGTGTAAGACCGCTGGGTGTGGGGGAGATGCAGGGAGCAGTGTAAGAGCGCTGGGTGTGGGGGAGATGCAAGGAGCAGTGTGAGAGAGCTGAGTGTGGGGGAGATGCAGGGAGCAGTGTGAGAGCGCTGGGTGTGGGGGAGATGCAGAGAGCAGTGTAAGAGCGCTGGGTGTGGGGGAGATGCAGGGAGCAGTGTAAGAGCGCTGGGTGTGGGGGAGATGCAGGGAGAAGTGTAAGAGCGCTGGGTGTGGGGGAGATGCAGGGAGCAGTGTAAGAGCGCTGGGTGTGGGGGAGATGCAGGGAGAAGTGTAAGAGTGCTGGGTGTGGGGGAGATGCAGGGAGCAGTGTAAGAGCGCTGGGTGTGGGGGAGATGCAGGGAGCAGTGTGAGAGCGCTGGGTGTGGGGGAGATGCATGGAGCAGTTTAAGAGCGCTGGGTGTGTGTGAGCAGCAGGGAGCAGTGTGAGAGCACTGGGTGTGGGGGAGATGCAGGGAGCAGTGTGAGAGCGCTGGGTGTGGGGGAGATGCAGGGAGCAGTGTGAGAGCGCTGGGTGTGGGGGAGATGCAGGGAGCAGTGTAAGAGCGCTGGGTGTGGGGGAGATGCAGGGAGCAGTGTGAGAGCGCTGGGTGTGGGGGAGATGCAGGGAGCAGTGTAAGAGCGCTGGGTGTGTGTGAGCTGCAGGGAGAAGTGTGAGAGCGCTGGGTGTGGGGGAGATGCAGGGAGCAGTGTGAGAGCGCTGGGTGTGGGGGAGATGCTGGGAGCAGTGTAAGAGCGCTGGGTGTGGGGGAGATGCAGGGAGCAGTGTGAGAGCGCTGGGTGTGGGGGAGATGCAGGGAGCAGTGTGAGAGCACTGGGTGTGGGGGAGATGCATGGAGTAGTGTAAGAGCGCTGGGTGTGGGGGAGATGCAGGGAGCAGTGTAAGAGAGCTGGGTGTGGGGGAGATGCAGGGAGCAGTGTGAGAGCGCTGGGTGTGGGGGAGATGCAGGGAGCAGTGTGAGAGCGCTGGGTATGGGGGAGATGCAGGGAGCAGTGTAAGAGCGCTGGGTGTGGGGGAGATGCAGGGAGCAGTGTGAGAGCGCTGGGTGTGGGGGAGATGCAGGGAGCAGTGTGAGAGCGCTGGGTGTGGGGGAGATGCAGGGAGCAGTGTGAGAGCGCTTGGTGTGGGGGAGATGCAGGGAGCAGTGTAAGAGCGTTGGTGTGGGGGAGATGCAGGGAGCAGTGTAAGAGCGCTGGGTGTGAGGGAGATGCAGGTAGCAGTGTAAGAGCGTTGTGTGTGGGGGGGATGCAGGGAGCAGTGTGAGAGTGCTGGGTGTGGGGGAGATGCAGGGAGCAGTGTGAGAGCGCTGGGTGTGGGGGAGATGCAGGGAGCAGTGTGAGAGCGCTGGGTATGGGGGAGATGCAGGGAGCAGTGTGAGAGCGCTGGGTTTGGGGGAGATGCAGGGAGTTGTGTAAGAGCGCTGGGTGTGGGGGCGATGCAGGGAGCAGTGTAAGAGTGCTGGGTGTGGGGGAGATACGGGGAGCAGTGTGAGAGCGCTGGATGTGAGGGAGATGCAGGGTGCAGTGTGAGAGCGCTGGGTATGGGGGAGATGCAGGGAGCAGTGTGAGAGCGCTGGGTGTGGGGGAGATGCAGGGAGCAGTGTAAGAGCGCTGGGTGTGGGGGAGCTGCAGGGAGCAGTGTGAGAGCGCTGGGTGTGGGGGAGATGCAGGGAGCAGTGTGAGAGCGCTGGGTGTGGGGGAGATGCAGGGAGCAGTGTGAGAGCGCTGGGTTTGGGGGAGATGCAGGGAGCAGTGTGAGACCGCTGGGTGTGGGGGAGATGCAGGGAGCAGTGTGAGAGCGCTGGGTGTGGGGGAGATGCAGGGAGCAGTGTAAGAACGCTGGGTGTGGGGGAGATGCAGGGAGCAGTGTGAGAACGCTGGGTGTGGGGGAGATGCAGGGAGCAGTGTAAGAACGCTGGGTGTGGGGGAGATGCAGGGAGCAGTGTAAGAACGCTGGGTGTGGGGGAGATGCAGGGAGCAGTGTGAGAACGCTGGATGTGGGGGAGATGCAGGGAGCAGTGTGAGAGCGCTGGGTGTGGGGGAGATGCAGGGAGCAGTGTAAGAACGCTGGGTGTGGGGGAGATGCAGGGAGCAGTGTGAGAACGCTGGGTGTGGGGGAGATGCAGGGAGCAGTGTGAGAGCGCTGGGTGATGCAGGGAGTAGTGTAAAAGCGCTGGATGTGGAGAGGCGCCGCTTGTGATGTAGAGTATGTTCCATATTTATATAAACTCCCTCCCCAGAGCAGCGATCCCAGGCTGAGGCTGCAGAGAGGGACAGACAGATCCTGCAGGAGAATAACGGACGTCTGCAGCAGCTCATGGAAGATGAGAAGAGAAGTAATGAGCAGCATGAGAAGATGCTGAGGGAGAAGATGGAAGAGGAAAGACTCAGAATGATAAGAGAGAATGAATGGCTGATTGAACAGAAACTGAAGGTAAGGTATACCAGAGACACACACAGTAATCCTGTTAGAAAGATATAGAATAGCGCTGACTGTAATGCTTATGTAACATTCCCTGCACGGCTTAGGCCTTTAAACAGTGCGGAGGCGCGCTGAGGCTCAGGGAAAGCGGTGCTTTCCCTGGCCTTACACAGCGCGCCATCAGGGGCCGGGGGTGGGACGGGGTCGGGACAATGGCGGGCCAGTGACTTCACGGAGCTGGTTCGCCCTCGTTGGGTGAACCGCTCACGTGACCGGCCCTGCGCTCCGGCAAGCGGGGAAATTTCAAAACGCCGTCAGACACGCGCTTCCCCAGGCGTGCTGACGCGTGCGCGAGCCCCTGCTAAAGCCGCTCTCATTGCGGCTGCAGGGGCTCAGTGCCGAGCAGCAGCGCGGGTCAGCACGGGTCAACGCATAAGCGCTGACCATGTCCCAGGCCTTAGGGCCGTTTTATAGTGGCGGGCGCGTGCTGCGCCGTGCGCGTGGATTTTTATTTTGCTGACGTTAGTCAGCCTTTCTATAGAAGGGCCGCGCACGCACGGCAGGGAGACGGGAGCCGACAGGGAGCGGCGAAGATGAAGAAATTAATCTTTTCGCGCCGCTGCCTGCGCTCAAATGTATGTATATGTGTGTATGTGTGTGTGTGTGTGTGTGCGTGTGTGTGTGTGTGTGTGTGTGTGTGTGTGTGTATGTATGTACAGTATGCATGAATGCGTGTATGCATGTATGC
Organism: Ascaphus truei; assembly: GCF_040206685.1. NCBI lineage: Eukaryota > Metazoa > Chordata > Amphibia > Anura > Ascaphidae > Ascaphus > Ascaphus truei. The sequence goes on from NC_134488.1 coordinate 140,207,401, forward strand.
GTGTTTGTATGGATGTGTGCGTGTGTGCGTGTGCGTGTGCGTGTGTAAATAACTGCAGAAGTAAAAAAATAAATATGTATTAAAGTTTTTTTTTTTCTTTAAAAAAATCTATCTAGGACTTACATTCCCTCACACAACCCATGCACACACATATACACACATATACACACATATACACACATATACACACATATACACACATATACACACATATACACACACACACACATTACCTGCAGCTCCCGGCACTATATACAGGAAAAGCATGCTGCACGCGCGTTCGCATAGGAACGCGCGGCCGCACTGCCGCATCCTGTATATAACAGCCCTTACATAGTTTCACCACTGTTCTCTGTGCCATCTGTATCCTCTTCCCGAGCTGTCCCCTGCCTCAGCCTGCTGGGAAGATTCCGCAGTGTCACTATCTCCTGTTACCTGAACCGTCCCGCTGCTGTGTGGCAGTGACAGTGTTCTATCTCCTCCTGTCCCCCGCTGGGAAGATTCTGCAGCGTCACTAACTCCTGTTACCTGAACCGTCCCGCTGCTGTGTGACAGTGACAGTGTTCTATCTCCTCCTGTCCCCCGCTGGGAAGATTCTGCAGCGTCACTAACTCCTGTTACCTGAACCGTCCCGCTGCTGTGTGACAGTGACAGTGTTCTATCTCCTCCTGTCCCCCGCTGGGAAGATTCTGCAGCGTCACTAACTCCTGTTACCTGAACCGTCCCGCTGCTGTGTGACAGTGACAGTGTTCTATCTCCTCCTGTCCCCCGCTGGGAAGATTCCGCAGCGTCACTAACTCCTGTTACCTGAACCGTCCCGCTGCTGTGTGACAGTGACAGTGTTCTATCTCCTCCTGTCCCCCGCTGGGAAGATTCTGCAGCGTCACTAACTCCTGTTACCTGAACCGTCCCGCTGCTGTGTGACAGTGACAGTGTTCTATCTCCTCCTGTCCCCCGCTGGGAAGGTTCTGCAGCGTCACTAACTCCTGTTACCTGAACCGTCCCGCTGCTGTGTGACAGTGACAGTGTTCTATCTCCTCCTGTCCCCTCTGGGAAGATGCTGCAGTGTCACTATCTCCTGTTACCTGAACCGTCCCGCTGCTGTGAGACAGTGACAGTGTTCTATCTCCTCCTGTCCCCCGCTGGGAAGATTCTGCAGTGTCACTAACTCCTGTTACCTGAACCGTCCCGCTGCTGTGTGACAGTGACAGTGTTCTATCTCCTCCTGTCCCCCGCTGGGAAGATTCTGCAGCGTCACTAACTCCTGTTACCTGAACCGTCCCGCTGCTGTGTGGCAGTGACAGTGTTCTATCTCCTCCTGTCCCCGCTGGGAAGATGCTGCAGTGTCACTAACTCCTGTTACCTGAACCGTCCCGCTGCTGTGTGACAGTGACAGTGTTCTATCTCCTCCTGTCCCCGCTGGGAAGATGCTGCAGTGTCACTAACTCCTGTTACCTGAACCGTCCCGCTGCTGTGTGGCAGTGATAGTGTTCTATCTCCTCCTGTCCCCCGCTGGGAAGATTCTGCAGCGTCACTAACTCCTGTTACCTGAACCGTCCCGCTGCTGTGTGACAGTGACAGTGTTCTATCTCCTCCTGTCCCCGCTGGGAAGATGCCGCAGTGTCACTAACTCCTGTTACCTGAACCGTCCCGCTGCTGTGTGACAGTGACAGTGTTCTATCTCCTCCTGTCCCCTCTGGGAAGATGCCGCAGCGTCACTAACTCCTGTTACCTGAACCGTCCCGCTGCTGTGTGACAGTGACAGTGTTCTATCTCCTCCTGTCCCCGCTGGGAAGATTCTGCAGCGTCACTAACTCCTGTTACCTGAACCGTCCCGCTGCTGTGTGACAGTGACAGTGTTCTATCTCCTCCTGTCCCCCGCTGGGAAGATGCCGCAGTGTCACTAACTCCTGTTACCTGAACCGTCCCGCTGCTGTGTGACAGTGACAGTGTTCTATCTCCTCCTGTCCCCGCTGGGAAGATTCCGCAGCGTCACTAACTCCTGTTACCTGAACCGTCCCGCTGCTGTGTGGCAGTGATAGTGTTCTATCTCCTCCTGTCACCCGCTGGGAAGATTCTGCAGCGTCACTAACTCCTGTTACCTGAACCGTCCCGCTGCTGTGTGACAGTGACAGTGTTCTATCTCCTCCTGTCCCCCGCTGGGAAGATGCTGCAGTGTCACTAACTCCTGTTACCTGAACCGTCCCGCTGCTGTGTGACAGTGACAGTGTTCTATCTCCTCCTGTCCCCGCTGGGAAGATTCCGCAGCGTCACTAACTCCTGTTACCTGAACCGTCCCGCTGCTGTGTGACAGTGACAGTGTTCTATCTCCTCCTGTCCCCCGCTGGGAAGATGCCGCAGCGTCACTAACTCCTGTTACCTGAACCGTCCCGTGCTGTGTGACAGTGACAGTGTTCTATCTCCTCCTGTCCCCGCTGGGAAGATGCTGCAGCGTCACTAACTCCTGTTACCTGAACCGTCCCGCTGCTGTGTGACAGTGACAGTGTTCTATCTCCTCCTGTCCCCCGCTGGGAAGATGCCGCAGTGTCACTAACTCCTGTTACCTGAACCGTCCCGCTGCTGTGTGGCAGTGACAGTGTTCTATCTCCTCCTGTCCCCGCTGGGAAGATGCTGCAGTGTCACTAACTCCTGTTACCTGAACCGTCCCGCTGCTGTGTGGCAGTGACAGTGTTCTATCTCCTCCTGTCCCCCGCTGGGAAGATGCTGCAGCGTCACTAACTCCTGTTACCTGAACCGTCCCGCTGCTGTGTGACAGTGACAGTGTTCTATCTCCTCCTGTCCCCGCTGGGAAGATGCTGCAGTGTCACTAACTCCTGTTACCTGAACCGTCCCGCTGCTGTGTGGCAGTGACAGTGTTCTATCTCCTCCTGTCCCCCGCTGGGAAGATGCTGCAGCGTCACTATCTCCTGTTACCTGAACCGTCCCGCTGCTGTGTGACAGTGACAGTGTTCTATCTCCTCCTGTCCCCCGCTGGGAAGATGCTGCAGCGTCACTAACTCCTGTTACCTGAACCGTCCCGCTGCTGTGTGACAGTGACAGTGTTCTATCTCCTCCTGTCCCCCGCTGGGAAGATGCTGCAGTGTCACTAACTCCTGTTACCTGAACCGTCCCGCTGCTGTGTGACAGTGACAGTGTTCTATCTCCTCCTGTCCCCCGCTGGGAAGATTCTGCAGCGTCACTAACTCCTGTTACCTGGACCATACCTGTCCCCTGCTGGGTCTTGTACTACTCTCTGTCTGTTGTCAATATCACCACCTCGGGTACGGAATGCCATCACGGGGCCTGGCTATGGACACACCAATGGGGCTGTCCAACTCTGTCTCGGGACTGGGGTTTGGGGAGCTCCTTGAAGGCATAGGCATGTGAATTATAAGTGTAGTGGGGAGCCATTCCTGAGGACTCAATCTAAATAGAGCGCTGTCTTTACCTATAAAGGGGATCCTTATCATTTTCTAGACATGTTGTTAAGATTGTGCTCGCCACAAACCGGGACCGGACCGCGGGGCTGAGATAGGGTTATATAATCACTGACCTTAGTCTGCGCAGACTGATCCAGAGTGCGCAGTTCATAGTCGTACGTAGCAGGGTCAGGATTGGAGAAGGCAGCATCGTCGTTATTGAAGCCAAAGTCGGGGTAGGAGAAGACAGGACAATCGATGGCCGAAGCAGGGTCAGGATAGAAGACATCCGGGTGGTCGTAGTCGTAGCAAGGAATCGGCAACAGGTAGTCAGGAGTTCCCCGCTTCAGCTTAGGAGCGTGAGCGCGGGAGTGGCCTCTGTGCGAGGAGCGGCCTCGGCCCATGACGCCGTTCTCAGCAGGGGGAGACAGCAGGCTGGCCAAAGTACACCGCGGGGCAGCGTCGGGGTAACCATCGCTGCAGCACAGAAGTCCAAGGCAGGCCTCTGCATGGAGATTAGCAGCACAGTTATCCTCTTAAGGCCATACTTATCCCAAAGGGGAGTTGCACTCTATAAAACAATTCCTAAATACGTTTAGTGTCTGATTTGCAACCACTACCATCTTCATAAAGCAGATTCAGGTCAAACTGATGAGTCTTACAGAATGTAACAGTCGTGTTTAAGCGGTTCCTCTGCTCCGCCATCTCTTCTAATCTGTTTCATGTTCCTGGGAATCCACCTCATTAAGTGGATAGGAAGCTGTCACTGAGGTGCTCATTTGCATGTCACTACCCAGAATCCTTCTCTGCAGCCGCACCTCTGTGTGATATTTACCGATGAGGGGAATAATGCAGTTTTGTTTTGCTAAAAAAAAAAAATGAAGCTATCGAGAGCCTCAGAAGCGAAGTAAACTAAGGAGCCTATTCCGGCAGCTTCCATGTTATCACCGCAACATCGAACGCACTGGCAAACTCCTACCGTGCGGTGTGAAATTTGCGTAAAAACCGTATTCAGTAAAATATGTCGCTTGATACAAAAATGACATACCGCACGAGTTTGTAGTTGCTTTACAAGTGAAATGATCTGAACGGCGTAGGTTTATTTTGTTCTGGTTTATCTGATTGGCCGGCTTTGCCAGCCAATCAGTTTAACGGCAACCCTACTTAGTTAGAACCAAAAACGACAAAAAGGAACCAGACAAATATCAAAATAAACCCATAGCAAGTGCACTGCAAAAGAGAATGAAGAGCAATAAATATGAAGGGTTAATATTAAAAAAAATTCATATGGGGGATACCGAGCAGGGCGCCCACTGTCATATGGGGGATACCGAGCAGGGCGCCCACTGTCATATGGGGGATACCGAGCAGGGCGCCCACTGTCATATGGGGGATACCGAGCAGGGCGCCCACTGTCATATGGGGGATAGCGAGCAGGGCGCCCACTGTCATATGGGGGATACCGAGCAGGGCGCCCACTGTCATATGGGGGATACCGAGCAGGGCGCCCACTGTCATATGGGGGATAGCGAGCAGGGCGCCCACTGTCATATGGGGGATACCGAGCAGGGCGCCCACTGTCATATGGGGGATACCGAGCAGGGCGCCCACTGTCATATGGGGGATACCGAGCAGGGCGCCCACTGTCATATGGGGGATACCGAGCAGGGCGCCCACTGTCATATGGGGGATACCGAGCAGGGCGCCCACTGTCATATGGGGGATACCGAGCAGGGCGCCCACTGTCATATGGGGGATAGCGAGCAGGGCGCCCACTGTCATATGGGGGATAGCGAGCAGGGCGCCCACTGTCATATGGGGGATACCGAGCAGGGCGCCCACTGTCATATGGGGGATAGCGAGCAGGGCGCCCACTGTCATATGGGGGATACCGAGCAGGGCGCCCACTGTCATATGGGGGATACCGAGCAGGGCGCCCACTGTCATATGGGGGATACCGAGCAGGGCGCCCACTGTCATATGGGGGATAGCGAGCAGGGCGCCCACTGTCATATGGGGGATAGCGAGCAGGGCGCCCACTGTCATATGGGGGATACCGAGCAGGGCGCCCACTGTCATATGGGGGATACCGAGCAGGGCGCCCACTGTCATATGGGGGATACCGAGCAGGGCGCCCACTGTCATATGGGGGATATCGAGCAGGGCGCCCACTGTCATATGGGGGATACCGAGCAGGGCGCCCACTGTCATATGGGGGATACCGAGCAGGGCGCCCACTGTCATATGGGGGATACCGAGCAGGGCGCCCACTGTCATATGGGGGATACCGAGCAGGGCGCCCACTGTCATATGGGGGATACCGAGCAGGGCGCCCACTGTCATATGGGGGATAGCGAGCAGGGCGCCCACTGTCATATGGGGGATACCGAGCAGGGCGCCCACTGTCATATGGGGGATATCGAGCAGGGCGCCCACTGTCATATGGGGGATACCGAGCAGGGCGCCCACTGTCATATGGGGGATACCGAGCAGGGCGCCCACTGTCATATGGGGGATAGCGAGCAGGGCGCCCACTGTCATATGGGGGATAGCGAGCAGGGCGCCCACTGTCATATGGGGGATATCGAGCAGGGCGCCCACTGTCATATGGGGGATACCGAGCAGGGCGCCCACTGTCATATGGGGGATACCGAGCAGGGCGCCCACTGTCATATGGGGGATATCGAGCAGGGCGCCCACTGTCATATGGGGGATACCGAGCAGGGCGCCCACTGTCATATGGGGGATATCGAGCAGGGCGCCCACTGTCATATGGGGGATATCGAGCAGGGCGCCCACTGTCATATGGGGGATACCGAGCAGGGCGCCCACTGTCATATGGGGGATAGCGAGCAGGGCGCCCACTGTCATATGGGGGATAGCGAGCAGGGCGCCCACTGTCATATGGGGGATAGCGAGCAGGGCGCCCACTGTCATATGGGGGATATCGAGCAGGGCGCCCACTGTCATATGGGGGATACCGAGCAGGGCGCCCACTGTCATATGGGGGATAGCGAGCAGGGCGCCCACTGTCATATGGGGGATAGCGAGCAGGGCGCCCACTGTCATATGGGGGATACCGAGCAGGGCGCCCACTGTCATATGGGGGATACCGAGCAGGGCGCCCACTGTCATATGGGGGATACCAAGCAGGGCGCCCACTGTCATATGGGGGATACCGAGCAGGGCGCCCACTGGGAGGCAAATTCTGGGACCATCCCAGTGGGATCAGCGCACGTGTACTCTGCCCGGATACGGGAGTGCACCAGTGCCCTGATCATGGCCACGATGTTTGTTGGGACCTGCAGCTAACATCAAGGCATGACCAATCTGCAGGTCCTAACACTACCTGGAAGATGTACTGCGGTCTGTGGTGCGCGCATAACTGTGAGGGTCCAGGAGAGCGGTGTGGTCCGCGATGGTGTGGGGAACAGGACAGGCTTTTGGTGATATCTACTTGCTTCTCAGGGTGTCGGCGCCTCCAGATCCGGTGGGCTCCAGGGTTCCCAGAATCAGTCCCCACCAGAACAAACGTCTTGCACACCCCTGCCCAATAGACTGTAGACTCAGGCAGGGGTATATAAAAAGGGATGCTTTATTGATACATCCACTGAGGATGGTATTACAGCAGATGCAGAGTAGATTGATCTGGGTCCCAGACCTCTGGATGATGCTTGGCATTAGGGTAATATTGAGGCCTATTGCTCAGCTTTGATCTTGCCTCCACTCCTTACCCCAGAAGGACAGGAGCACACTCCCTGCTTCCTCACCCCAAGAAGGTGGGAGCTGAACTGCTATAATTTAGCACTTCCTCTCTGATGCACCAGAAGGGGAGGGCACAAGGTCTGTACCATGATTGGTTATACACAGACGCTTGTGTCACCTTCACTCCTGCTACTTAGAGTCAGCATGAGGGGGGTCAAAGCCCTAGGATAGCCTGCCACAGCCTGTAGCTACAAAGGACTCATGGCTATACGGAGAGTGGGGCGGGGCGAGCTTTAAACTCTGGGGAGGAGGAGCCACACCTCCAAACAACAACAGCTTCAATAACCCAGCAAGCTCCAGAACCCAAAAACCCCAAAACCCACCCTCACATCATATATACAGCATATATATTCTTGTGTCAAAAAGCAGTGCTACTGAGAGTTCTCATATAGACGAGAAAAGAGAGCCGGACAAACAAATATAAACAGTAACGGTAATCAGAGCACTGAAAATAGAAATAAAAGTGCAATAAATTAGGCGATTGAGAATAAAATAATCCAAAGTGGGGGATACCGAGCAGAGTACCCCACCTGACACCCATTAGGAGACAAACTATGAGACCACCCCAGCGGACGCGGCGCACGTGTACTCTGCCCAGATACGGGAGTGCACCAGCACCCGGAACATGGCCACGATGTTTTTTGGGACCTCCCTCTCCAAACACTGCTTCCTGGTCTTATAAATGGCTGGCTTAGCCAATGCCAGGAGCAGGCTGGCGAGGAGATCCCTGGGCTTATAAATGGCTAGCTTAGCCAATGCCAGGAGCAGGCTGGCGAGGAGATCCCTGGGCTTATAAATGGCTAGCTTAGCCAATGCCAGGAGCAGGCTGACGAGGAGATCCCTGGGCTTATAAATGGCTAGCTTAGCCAATGCCAGGAGCAGGCTGGCGAGGAGATCCCTGGGCTTATAAATGGCTAGCTTAGCCAATGCCAGGAGCAGGCTGGCGAGGAGATCCCTGGGCTTATAAATGGCTAGCTTAGCCAGTGCCAGGAGCAGGCTGGCGAGGAGATCCCTGGGCGTATAAATGGCTAGCTTAGCCAGTGCCAGGAGCAGGCTGGCGAGGAGATCCCTGGGCTTATAAATGGCTAGCTTAGCCAATGCCAGGAGCAGGCTCACGAGGAGATCCCTGGGCTTATTGTCCCGGGACACTGGGCACCCAAAAATAAAAAGGTGAGGGGAAAAGTGCAGCCAGAACTGCATGAGAAGGCCCCTCAAGGTGGATAAGAGGGGCTGCAGTCTGGCGCAGCTAAAATAAATATGGTATATGGACTCCCACTTGCCACAAAATGGGCAAGTGGTGGGGAAGTCCGTGAAATGAGCCAAGTACTATTCTGTGCTCAGTGCACTATGTAGGACTCTCCAACTCAGATTCCCGATGGGATCTGAGGTACCATGGGATATATTTTAAGATGTGTGACTCATTAAATATACTTTGTATAGACATTAGCATATTTCCCAGGGTACCTCGTGTATGTTCATTTTTTAGCCCAGGCCTAATTTTTTTGGAGAGAGGTTTGAGGGAACATATACACATCTGGAGAACCTATTAGGTTAGAAAGACTACAACCACCGCCCTGGAGGGGGTTTGCAATTCCTATCTGCCCTTTAGGTGGTGGTAACAAAATAAGCGTGTTTAAGATGTGATAAGCCCCTCAGCGGTACCTGAATAGTGGTTACTGACAAAAACATGCGAGTTTCTGACGTTTTTGAGCTACCCACGACTTGTCAGAGCAAGAGTGATAACGCTCGGTAAGAAGCTGTTTCCAAGAGATTGTGCCATGTTATCACTGCTTTCTGTATAGCTACACATGCAAACTCGCTTGGTAAGAGCACTTAACAAGCGTTAATATCACATATCTAAGTTACCTGAATAGGCCCTGTGATATAATCACTGTCCCTGAATAGGCTTGAGTGTTGCAGCTAGTGTTACATTGTTACATAGCAGATGAGGTTGAAAAAAGACATAGGTCCATAAAGTTCAACCTATGCTAAATTTAGACAACAGCTACAGTACTTTATCCTATATCTATACTTACTTATTGATCCAGATGAAGGCAAACAAAAAAAACCCATTAAGGGGAAAAATTAATTCCTTCCTGACTCCAAGAATTGGCAATCGAATTAATCCCTGGATCAACATCCTTCCCATGTACTGTATACTTATTTGGTATATCCCTGTATACCTTTCCTTTGTAAAAAGATGTCCAACCTTTTTTTTGAACAAATCTATTGTATCTGCCATCACAGTCTCCATGGGTAATGAATTCCACATTTTAACTGCCCTTTCTGTAAAGAACCCTTTCCTTTGTTGCTGGTGAAATCTCCTTTCCTCCAAACTAAACGGAGTGTGCTTTCCAGCCTATAGCTTCCCTCCCTATAGAAGCTGCTGTCAGCTACAGCTAATCAGGCTGGACTCCTGAATCAACAGGAGATTTAAAAGGCAGGAAGTGGCCTTCATGCAGAGAGATTGCTTTTCCGCAGAGAAGGGGGGGGGAGAGACAGAGTTCTCCCCAGCAAGGTGAAGCTGGAAGGCACCGTCCCCAAGGCTCGCTGGACAGTGGTCGTGGAGCCTGCTGTGACTGCCTGGGTTTGAATCCCAGAAGGAATATTGACGGACCTGAGACCGCACTGAAGTAGGGTTGTCCTATCCATATAGTTGGGCCTACCGAGGAGGGATTCTCTGAACTCACACAGGGTCCACAGGGAACTGCCTGGAGCCCCAACAGATAAGAGATAAACATTGTATTGCTGTGCCTAGAGACTGTGTATATTGTTTAGAGATAATAGTACATGTCTTGGGGTGGTAACCAGCTTAGCTGGTCACCCAGTTAGTAAGAGCTGCAGCTACGATGTAGTTAGACTCCGATGAAAGAGTAGGTGTTGTTTTTAGGATTTGTTTTGGACTTCAAGGGTTGGTGGGCCTGTTGGTGTATAATTTAACCCTGTAAATAAACCCTGTGCAGAGAAATGCCATGTATCCAGCCTTATTTAGGGACTGAAAGATATTGCAATGTGATGTTGGCATTACAGCCCCTATATGTGAGAGGCAGGGGGAGGACTTAAAGCTATAAAAGGTCCTATATGTGGTCATTATGTGACAAGACGTCCCAAGGGAAGATATATTCACAGGGTGTCCCTGTCCTACAGAGCTTACAATCTAAATGCATGTACTGTACATAAGTCTCTGTTACCCCCGTGTGCTGACGTTACCATTTATCTGTGTAACCCATGTTCCCCCCCCCACCAGACACAGATGCCATATCTAGGGTGTGTGAGGGCTGGCTACACGTGCTCGAGTGGTGCGTACCTGCCGGTAACAGGAGGGCCTGAGCTTCCCGCGGTGGTGTGGGGGACACAGGACCAGGCTTCTGGGGTAGTAGCCTCCATTCTCTTAGGGGTGGTGCAGCACCTCCATCCTCTATAACTTCCCAGGGATATGGGGTAGGACCCTTATAGAAGAATAACCCTGGTCCCAGGGTGGATGCTCCAGAATCACACACAGTCTCGGGTAAAATCAGCAATGTCTCTTTATTGTCTCTAGCTCGCACACAGCAGCAGCAGCACACAAGGCACTCCAAAGGTGTACCGGCCTTCTCCTCTCCTTTCCTCCAAGATGCACCCCAGCAGGATGGTCTGTGAGGGGCCTCAATACCCCAATGCCCACCTCAGAGGGTATCCTCTGGGTGGGGGTAGATCCTCCCCATCACCCCCTCATCAGGGTGAGGGCATTGGTCCACCGGAGCTCTGCTCTCTCTCCAAACTCATAGGCCAGAGTTCTCTCTCTCTCTCCTGCTCCCAGGAGAGAGCTCGACCTACTCCTCTCCTCCAACTCCCAGGACAGACTAGAACAGACAGTCACTCACAGGAACTGGCTACTAAATAGAGTCAGCCCCACCTCTCATGATGTCAGCAGAACATCCCCTCTGTCTCATGCCTGCAGCAGAGTTAGGGGCCTGCATCTATCACTCAAGGCAGGGCTTGCAAAGGGGGGAAACCCATGATTACTACTGGCGCCTGCCCTTAACAGGACTTACCACAGTAGGAGAAAGATATATATAGCCCGTGCTGTTTACAGGGGGCTACATCTGCTTTGGTTATTATTATTTAAATTAGGAGGGGGGGGGGCGAACTCTAGTGATGGGCCCCAGGAAATCTGTCTGCGGCCCCACCGACACAATGATTGTGCCCCAAGTCCCATACTATTCTATGTAATGGAGATTTATACATGTCCCCCTATGTACGATACAAAATAGCAACTCACATGTGGGAAACAAAAGGGTAAGGTGAGAGTGTGGGGAATCCCATTGGGTTTATTACAGGGATATAGTAAAGGAGCCAAGAGTTTAATTTCCACCATTTGTTACACATTTCCTGGGAACGTTTGCAAAGCGACAAATGACACATTTCCAGGAGTCCTGTTTCTCCAGCTATACAGTATGCGGCGTCTTTATCTAAATCCCCCATCCTTCTGTACTGGGGCCACGCTGAGCTCACCCCTCTCTCTGGCTCCTGTCTGATTCTCTCACTGTTTGTTTTCAGGAACAGGAAGCCACACTGAGCGCAGGATTCACCCAGAGGGCTGACGCTCTGCAAAGGGAGATTCAAGGTCTACGTAACCAAAGGCATTCTTCTTCCAGACGTTCCAAATGTGTCATCTCATAAAAGATAATGGCAGCATATTCTATAAAGGGCACAAATACTGATCCAGCAGATCCTATGGTTTTGTAAAAAAAACAATAAACTGGAAACTTATTAAAATGGTACCTATTTATGTTAACTAAATGCTTTAAGTATATTTATTAAATTAATTAAAAGTAATTTAATGATCTCAGGAGCAATTATAAAAGTAACGCAGCTTTTAGTATTATAAAATGATCACAAAATAAATTGTACATACAACTCTGCATTCAGCTGCTGGTGTGTGAGTATGAGTGGGCGTGTGTGTGTGTGTGTGGGCGTGTGTGTGTGGGCGTGTGTGTGTGTGTGTGAGCGTGTGTGTGTGTGCGTGCGTACATGAGTTTGTCAGACATTTAGAGAAGAAATCAATAAAATAAAGAGTAAACAGCAGACCTTTACGTACTGTAGCCCTCTTTTCTACGCTCTAGAGTGACTACGGGTACTGCACACACCTGTTGGCTCCAGGAGATCTGGGCCTCCGCTAACTGGGAGCCTGGGGTAATAGTGATCTTATTGGCAGCGCCTCCACTTACCCAGGATCCCCATCACGTACGATTCCCCTGGGCAAGAACAATAGCAACACGCATCAGATTGTAACAGTTTTACTGTAATGCACGAATAAACCCTTATTACTTAATCATGGCAAGAACACATATCACACATTCATTAACTTATACTATACTTATAACGCTAGTGGCTCGGCCACTCTCATAAGGAGAAATGTCTCTGTCCCGTCACCGCGTGCCCCCACACCGTGTCCATGTACTGTACTATGTATATAGGCTCAGTCCTTTGGCCACTCCACTTAGTGTCCCCAAAGAGTGTTCCCTAAGGCGGGATCAGCGCCTGTTGACCGGTGTTGGTGAACTTTAGTAAATACCTTCCGGTCACTGTGGTGACCGGTAATAACTTCACAAAGGATCCGCCGATCCAGCGCACTCTGTCCGATGTCACGATGCTCAGCAACCTGGTCCCAGACGACTAGCAGCAACCGCAGCTCCGCACACTGTGTCCCTATCTGGTATACAGTAAGGGCTGATGTCGCTATCACTACAGGGTTTCCCTGCAGCACCACAACCTACGGTGACTCAGGGGACATCCTGGGGCCTACAGGGAAGATCTAACCTGTGCAGGTGGGTCACGGACCCCCTGCACCCACACTACCTCTCCCCTTGCTCCTCCGGTGCCCTCTGACTAGCGTGGCCTCTCCCCCACGCTTCCCTTTCCTGCCTCCCGCAAATCCGGCCCTCCCATTCGCTCCCTGGCGTCAGGTGACTTCGCTAAGGCTCCTGGGAGATGTAGTTACTGGCTGAGCCTCCTCCTTATTGGCCAGCCGTTCGCTCGCTTGCACTGCGCATGCGCGACCTCTCTCTGCTCTGACAGGGCTTCTTACTATTGCGCAACAACATGGCGGCGCCCTATGCTGTCGGGCCGCCGCGGAACCTTCCAACACTCCCTCTGGAGACACGCTGCAGGAAAGGTAAAGCAAAATAACACATCACTACATACAATATGGTGGGTTCGAGGAACAGCCTTCCAGCAGAGGGGTGTGTGTGTGTGTGCGTGCGTGCGTGCATGCGTGTGTGTGTGTTCTTCCAGCAGAGGTGGAGGGGCTAATATCTAAAATATAATCTAAAAATGCACACAAAAAGAGATAGGATCCCGCACACACGTACATGCAAACAAGAGATGCAAGTGAATCCAAATAAGTCTATTACCGTGAACTATCAATAATAACACACACTGTACGGTGATACTGTATAATACACACACACACACACAGACACACAGACACACAGACACACAGACACACAGACACACAGACACACAGACACACACATACACACACCGACTAGCACCCTCCCTATCCACCTTTAAGACCCACCTTAAAACACACCTCTGTAACGAAGCATATGAGTAGCTCTGTGGCTGATACTTTACACCTCACACATTAACCTCGGCCCCCTGCAGACACACTTACCAGAACACCCTCCTACTGCCTCTGTACGTTCTTCCTACCTACCAATTAGATTGTAAGCTCTTCAGGGCAGGGACTCCTCTTCCTTAATGTTCTGATTCTGGTAGTGTTAGATGAAGGGCTTCAAACATTGCGGTATTTATTTTATACCCGGAAAGAGTACCAAATTCAGATAGCACTTTTTGCAAATTACGAAGAGACGTCAGAGGATTAGATCGGCGCTCAGCAGGGGCCTAACCGGGGGGTCTCTGGCGTAACAGGGGGTGTCACAGACACCTGCACGTACCTCCTACCCTGATCTTGTCCCAGCGCCGAATGCTGGTGTGGTCTCAGAGCGCAAAATGTATCTAATTCCTATAATACATTTAGATCCTGTATTGTTGCATACATCGCCGGGAACCCAGATAACTATAGTGGGAATTTTGAGCTCTGGGCGGCTATAACATTTATACAAACTGTGAATAAAATGTTTATAAAACGGCCGGTCGTTTATGCTTTTTTACAGATGTTTTTACCACCATCGCTATTCCACCGGTCGTTTTATAAAAAAAAATATAAAAATGTTATTCACAGTTTGTATAAATGTTATATCCACCCAGAGCTCAAAATACCCACTATAGTTATCTGAGTTACGGGCGATGTATTCAACTATAGGGGATCTAAATGTATCAGCTATGGTAGGGTCGCTGAATGTGGACTCTTCTTTGGGACGGCTTCCCATAGGCCTTCACCTTAACACTATTATGTCACTTTCCTGTTGTTCACTAGGAGGATGATATGAAATCTCTTATATTGATTGTGTAAACCTCCAATGTTAAAATGTATGATGTATGTAGGTATGTTTAATTCACTATCTGTGTTTCACTAGAGTCCAAATATCTATTTATAAGTGTAACCCATACAACCCCCCCCCCCCCCGGTCGCAGATCAGACCCCTAGGGTGTGCTAAGGTCTGGCTACATGTGTCTAGGTGGTGCATACCTGTGGTCAACAGGAGGGCCTGAGTCTCCTGCGATGGTATGGGGGACAACAGGGACAGGTTTCTGGGGCTCATGCCTTCATCCTTACTCAGTGGTGCAACGCCTCCATCTCTGGCAAGCCCTATCAGGGTAGGGTGAAATCCTTCCAGAGAACCCCACTCCGGGGCAAGAGATTTCAGTCTCACACAGTCTCTTATAGAACAGCAGCAGCTTTCTTTATTTCTCACAGCACCCAGCAGAGTAGCAACAACAACAACAGCAGCACACGGTATGGCAGGTACAGGGTCTTCTCTTCCTCCAGACTGCACCCCTTCAGGATGGGCTCTTTGTTCCCTGCCTCCACCCCAAGTCACAGGCACTCAGGGTGGGGCTAGCTCTTCCCTCACCCCCTAGGCAGGGTGAGAGGCACTGGTCCACCGCAGCTCTATCAGCTCTACTCAGGGCCTGTCTGAGCTCCTCCAAATGTAACACACTACAGGAACTCTCCAACTGACACTCTCCCAACTCACACTAAATAGACTGTGCACTGCCCTTTATGACTTTGGCAGGCCCCTCGCCTATGTCTCTTGCCTTAGTCACAGAGTCAGGGGGCCTACCTCCACCACTCAGGGCAGGGCTTGACGTGGGGGAAACCCATGATAACTACTGGCAGCCTGCCCTTAGAGGACTTACACCAGTAGGAGGATAGACATATAGCCCAATTTCTTACCAGGGCTACATAAGCTTCACAGAATGTCATTAGATAACACTAGGGTTACATTTCAGTGTGGTCATAATGATTCCACACACTGGGACCACTAGGGGGAGCTCAAGGGCAATTTTTAGGTTCATTTATTCATATATTTATTTAGCAACTGTAAATATTACTGCATGTTCATTTGCATGTCTTAGACAGGTCTGCAACCCTGTCGTTCCCCATTGTCACCCAGCATACAGCGCTTCCACTGCAGCAAGGGATTCTGGGAAATTATATATTTATTTATATATACATTCTAATCTACTATGTATTTACGGTTTTATTTATCGTCTAGGGTTTTTTTATTTAAATTAGTAACTAGCCAAAAAGGGGGGGGGGGATTAGGGAGTGATCACTGAATCATACTAATTGAAATTATAAATGAGTAGAATAGCAAACGCGCATCGATAATTATAAGGTGGGTGCAGACTGAGAACTGAAAAGTGAATCAGAAAAAATAAAGAGTACTAAATGATTGTACTCCGAAGGGAATTCACTTAATTGCACACCACTAGTTAAGATA
The DNA here is from genome assembly GCF_040206685.1 of Ascaphus truei. Lineage (NCBI taxonomy): Eukaryota > Metazoa > Chordata > Amphibia > Anura > Ascaphidae > Ascaphus > Ascaphus truei. The sequence goes on from NC_134488.1 coordinate 140,223,479, forward strand.
TAACCTATATTGAATTACTTAAAACATATATTACCGAGTGTGTATATAACGATGTTAAAAAGAAATTAAATCGAATAACAAAAGCACCAGAGTCACCATATAAATAGAGGGGAATCCTCCTACTAAATAATGATAGTAGGGTAAAGGGGACTGACGGTGCAATCAGCCAGGGTAAAACCCCACAGGATCAACTTATGGCACAGATGGTAAATTGATAGTGTTAGCAGTAGGGATATTGGGGTGAAGATGAAATCACAGATTTTAAGATGGCCACCAGATAATAATGGTATAATATGTGCTGCTCAAAGCACACTATTTAATCCTAAGTGATAAATGAAAAATGTATATTGTATGGGTGCAGACACAATTAGCTATGGGATCCGCAGGAGAGCAAAAAGCCTCTAGCACTCCTGGCACAGCAAAAGTGCAGATGTAATGTATTAGCAGCACAAATGCATCAGGGGGCACACGGAGAGCCCGTAATATTACTAAGTGGAGCAGATACACTACCCTCACTGCCTAAAAAACACTATAACAAATAGCCAAAGGGCATGTGAAATCTACAAGATTGATCCATTGACTGAGAGCACTGTATTAAAACAGCTCCAAGGAGGAGACTGAGAACAACATTGCGCGCCCAACGCGCGTTTCCCACCGGCTATGGAACTTCATCAGGGGCAAAAAAAATTTGACCAGCACATATTATACCATATCTCATCTGATAACGTGCCGCTAAAGAAGTTTCACTTCAAAAAGGCGGATTAAACAAGAAGTTTCTCTGGTGAAATCATCATAATTATTGAATAAATCAATGGTATTGGCTAATCTCTATCAGAATATTCTTTTTAACAGATTAGATGCAAACACTGCGGCTTTACCATAAACCCCTGGTAATACCAGAGACGCAACATCTGCCAGCAAACATATTCCTTTAGTTATCCAGGAATTGCTGGAGGTCTCATCATTCTGCTTCTTCAGTTCTTGTATCTGCTGCTCCCGCATGGCAGCCTTGTTGGTTAATCCATCCCTCAGCAGGTCCTGTTTTTCCTGGATAGATACAAACGATGTCAGGTTCAACAGAACATGCGCACAATTCCTTACTGTACACGTTTGTGAGTCCACGGATCCAGCAATCCTAGGGGCTTTTCTACATCTGCCGAAATGGTAACTGGGCGTCTTCAGCTGGATTTCCCCATTAAAGTCAATGGGGAATAGCAGCCAAAAGCGGCCCAAATGGTTACTTCGGCAAACAAACACATGAAGTCTCCGGTTGGGGCTTGCCCTCCTTGCGGCTCCCACATGGCAACTCTCCCACGCGCTGCGCGCACATAAAGCATGCGCACACATCCCGCGCGGCTTTTTACAAGCATTAGCGGGTGAACACGCGCCGCTGGGAGGCGCACATTCATCCACGGGCAGCTGACAGACTGCCCACGGAGCGTCCCTGGAGAGCGGACCAGAATCGGAGGCTTCATCTGTATAAGGAGATTAGGAATGACCCAATCAAGGCCATTGCACCCTACATGCATCGCTCTGCAAATATAAACAATACACATTGCACCCTACATGCAACGCTCTGCAAATATAAACAATACACATTGCACCCTACATGCATCGCTCTGCAAATATAAACAATACACATTGCACCCTACATGCATCACTCTGAAAATATAAACAATACACATTGCACCCTACATGCATCGCTCTGCAAATATAAACAATACACATTGCACCCTACATGCATCGCTCTGCAAATATAAACAATACACATTGCACCCTACATGCATCGCTCTGCAAATATAAACAATACACATTGCACCCTACATGCAACGCTCTGCAAATATAAACAATACACATTGCACCCTACATGCATCGCTCTGCAAATATAAACAATACACATTGCACCCTACATGCATCGCTCTGCAAATATAAACAATACACATTGCACCCTACATGCAACGCTCTGCAAATATAAACAATACACATTGCACCCTACATGCATCGCTCTGCAAATATAAACAATACACATTGCACCCTACATGCATCGCTCTGCAAATATAAACAATACACATTGCACCCTACATGCAACGCTCTGCAAATATAAACAATACACATTGCACCCTACATGCATCGCTCTGCAAATATAAACAATACACATTGCACCCTACATGCATCGCTCTGCAAATATAAATAATACACATTGCACCCTACATGCATCTCTCTGCAAATATAAATAATACACATTGTTTTGTTTCATTCAATCTTGTGTGTGGCCTGTACTATCATACTCTGGGATCTACGTATCAGCGAGGAGAGAGGTGTTTAGATGCACTGCTCGGTCTTTTGCAGCTGAACTGCGGTGTAAGAAAAGTCTCTTACATCTGATGCAGAATGTTACACCACTTCAGAAACGCAGAATGTGATACATCTCATTATTATCTGTGCCCCATGTAACTCCCCCCAACTCCTCCTACTGACTCTCCCCAAGGTGCAAGCTGGGGCAGATACGCAGAATGTGATACATCTCATTATTATCTGTGCACCATGTAACTCCCCCCAACTCCTCCTACTGGCTCTCCCCAAGGTGCAAGCTGGGGCAGAGACGCAGAATGTGATACATTTCATTATAATCTGTGCACCATGTAACTCCCCCCAACTCCTCCTACTGACTCTCCCCAGGGTGCAAGCTGGGACAGAGACGCAGAATGTGATACATCTCATTATAATCTGTGCACCATGTAACTCCTCCCACAACTCCTCCTACTGACTCTCCCCAGGGTGCCAGCTGGGACAGAGACGCAGAATGTGATACATCTCATTATAATCTGTGCACCATGTAACTCCTCCCACAACTCCTCCTACTGACTCTCCCCAAGGTGCAAGCTGGGGCAGAGACGCAGAATGTGATACCTCTCATAATATGTGCACCATGTAACTCCCTCCAACTCCTCCTACTGACTCTCCCCAAGGTGCAAGCTGGGGCAGAGACACAGAATGTGATAAATCTCATTATAATCTGTGCACCATGTAACTCCCCCCAACACCTCCTACTGACTCTCCCCAAGGTGCAAGCTGGGACAGAGACGCAGAATGTGATACATCTCATTATAATGTGTGCACCATGTAATTCCTCCCACAACTCCTCCTACTGACTCTCCCCAAGGTGCAAGATGGGGCAGAGACGCAGAATGTGATACATCTCATTATAATCTGTGCACCATGTAACTCCCCCCAACTCCTCCTACTGACTCTCCCCAAGGTGCAAGCTGGGACAGAGACGCAGAATGTGATACATCTTATTATAATCTGTGCCCCATGTAACTCCCCAACTCCTCCTACTGACTCTCCCCAAGGTGCAAGCTGCGACAGAGATGCAGAATGTGATACATCTCATTATAATCTGTGCACCATGTAACTCCCCAACTCCTCCTACTGACTCTCCCCAAGGTGCAAGCTGGGGCAGAGACGCAGAATGTGATACATCTCATTATAATCTGTGCACCATGTAACTCCCCCCAACACCTCCTACTGACTCTCCCCAAGGTGCAAGCTGGGGCAGAGACACAGAACGTGATATATCTCATTATAATCTGTGCACCATGTAACTCCCCCCAACTCCTCCTACTGACCCTCCCCAAGGTGCAAGCTGGGGCAGAGACGCAGAATGTGATAAATCTCATTATAATCTGTGCACCATGTAACTCCTCCCCAAATCCTCCTACTGACTCTCCCCAAGGTGCAAGCTGGGGCAGAGACGCAGAATGTGATACATCTCATTATAATCTGTGCACCATGTAACTCCCCCCAACACCTCCTACTGACTCTCCCCAAGGTGCAAGCTGGGACAGAGACGCAGAATGTGATACATCTCATTATAATCTGTGCACCATGTAACTCCTCCCAACTCCTCCTAATGACTCTCCCCAAGGTGCAAACTGGGGCAGTGACACAGAACGTGATATATCTGTAGCGGACATGTAAAATGGCTACAGTCATCTCTCCTGCTGACAGTAAGGCCTGGTAAGTTGTGGGCATGCCAGCAGTAATTATGGAGGTTTGCCCTCACACCCTGGTGAGGTGCCCTGTGTATGGATGGGAGTGGTCACATGCTCTGACTCCATGGTTAGTGATGTCAGAGGTGTGTCAGCTTCCAGAGTATACATAAGGCACAGCACTGAGCCTAAAGTTAGTTCAGCCAGTTCTGCAGGAGTTCTGTCAGAGATCTGCATCCAAGTTCAAGTACTAGCCTAAGAGACTGAAAGTTATGTTATAGTAACCATAGAGGAGACTGTGTCCAGGGACCTGGCACAGGGCAGTGATCCCTGCGGGGATAGGGAATCCCTATCTAAGGAGAGATACACCTTTTAAAGGGAGGCACTGACTACAGAATGAGTGGCTAAGAATATACTGCGAGGGGCAGCTAGCCCACATCACCAATAAAGATGTTCTCATTCACAAACCCTCTCGTGTACATGTGTGGAGTGAGTGTACAGAGAGGAGCACCACGGAGGAGTTCCTCAACAGGATCATCCCCTTGCGGACGCAGGGACCCTGATGAGGTGGAGGCGCTGCACTGGAACTAGGTGAGACTCAGCACACTACCTCAGCTGCCTGTCTGGACGGGTCCTCCCCACACACCATCATGCGGGAGACTCAGGAGTCCTGTTGCCAACAGGTGCACCACCAGACACTACCACACTGTAATGGGGACCGGTTAGACCACAGGGGCCAATGTGAGATTGGGTGGGTCAGGCCGGTTCAGAAATACCGTTACATTTGGAGGCGAGCTGCTGAGATCAGATCTGTCATCAGGACAGGCTCTAGCTAGGCACACTGGGAAACAGGGAGAGCGTCTGCTGCCACTCTGTGCTGCGTAGGGACGGACCTAGGGGTGGTCAGGGGCTGACAGGGTATTGTCAGTTCGCAGGGACGACCTAGGGGCCTGAAAGGAGTGAGGGGTCTGGAGCCGGGCTATAGCTGACCGAGTCACTTTGAGGTAGTGCTAGTTGGTAGGACGCCAGAAGGGATAGCCTGTTAACGTGGTCAGGAATCCTGGAGAGGGTCTGCGCTAGGCTGACCAAGAGAGGTAGACGCCCCAAGTACTGCATGGCAGAGCCAGAGTACCTAGCCCATTCCAGACACTTACCATAGGGAGCACAGACTGGGAGGAAGGAGTCACAGCAGACACTGAGAGAGTGAGCCTAGCCTGAGGTAGTGCAACATGAGTCCAGCCTAGTTCAGGTACACATGTGGTGGTGCATCTGAGCAACTCTTTATTGTACTGATGTGGAGGCTGCCCCGCAGAGCGGAGCCCCATGTACGATAATTGGTACGAGAGTGTGACAACCCAAAGAATGGAGGATCCGCGTGGTGCGGAGAACCCAAAATGGCGACCAGAGGCTGATGGGGAGGGCACCCGTGGCGTGCACCCCACTGAAGAGCAAACAGTCGCCGAGTTATCATTAACCAGTCTGCTCTGGAGCGGAGCGAAGGCCGTGGCTGCCCCGTTTTTATCCTGTTTGGGACACCGAGGGGCCACCCTTGAAGAGTGTGAGGAAATTGTAATAATTGGGGGAGAACCCCGCGAGGAGAACAAACAAAATGACTTTTTGGGCTTAAACGCCAACCAAAATGGCGGTTCCCGCTTGCTAGGGAAACCGCATGGGCCAGTCACAGAAAATGTGGCTGATACAGGACTTGCAAAGAGCTGGCCGGGAATGGCGCGAACAGCAGAGCCCCGCCCTGATGGGGGGCATGGCGCGAAGGCTATGGCTGCGCCTTCATGGACAGTGACTCACTCGGCCCCTGTGCTGAGTCAACCGCTTAGTTTATGGGACCCTCCCCTGATTTCCACCAGGGGGAGTGACTTTCAACTATGGCCTGTGGGAATGCACCCACTGGGCCCAGGGACTGATATCCAGACGGCGCCACTACAAAAAGTAGTTCCGGCCGCGGAAACGATTTGCAAGAAAGAGGGATATTTTGCACGCAAAGCTGCTGCAAGAAGAAGGCGGGAACTAGCCGCGGGAAAAGAATCCAGCTCTGAGGAGGAAACTGGCGCGAAAACGCAGACCGCGCCCACCAGGACTGAGAGAGGCGTGGCCTTAATTAAGGGGCATGATATTCCCTTGTGGGACCCGCCCATAATTGCAACCCCTGGGGGCGGGTTCCAGCTATGTCAGCGAAAGGAGGAGCCGAGGCAGGAAGTGGCTGGCCCAGAAGCTTCTACCGGTCAGTTGCGAGGAACCACTGACCTGGAGAGACCCACACTGAAAGTGGTCCCTACCAAAAGAATGGCCTGCCCCTCCGCTGTGGGAAATATGGTTCTCCACTCAGCCCTACTCAGTACCCGGCGGGCTACTGGTAGTAAGGGTGGCTAACACCGAGACGGTGGTCGGGCTCTGCCTACAATGCGGGCTGCCCGGAGGCACGGTCAACACGGCGGCACGTTGCCCCATTTGCGGGACACTATACTTATGGCCTATGCCAACGTTTATTCCGATACAATCGGCTGACCCCCCGGGGGACCAGGCTAAGCAAACTGCCGAGTCCCCTGGCGCACTGTGGATAGGATGTGCGAGTCCCGGATAAAGGGGACTGGAGCCGGTCAAGTCGGCTGGGTCGGCCGCAACCGCAGCAGTCGGGTCACCTCCTGACCGCACCGAGAAGGGAGAATACTCGGACGAGGATCTCTGGGAACTTGCGGAGGTAGCAGCGAGGCCCAGAATAGAACCGGGGAGGACGACACCCCGTGGTACTAGCAGCTGTCAGAAAGACAGAACGTCCCCCGCAGATCGGCGAGCCGAGAGACGGAGTCCCTCCGCCTCGGAACGTGGCGGCGACGGACGACAGACGCCGACACCCCTGCGGACGGGTAAGAGGAGTCCCTTCACTTACCTTGCCCCAGCAGACGGTGTAGGAGCGGAGAGGCCATGCCAGGCCGCAGGCGCACGTGGAGAGACGGCATCACTTCCGGTGAGGACGACGGCGGAGCTTCCGGATGTTGTCATTGAGGAAGAGATCCCGAATGGGGGTCCAACCCGCGATGACGGTGTTTCCGGTTCCGGGGAGGACATCACTTCCGGTGGCGACAGCGGAACCCCAAGGAAGAGTGCAGCGATGCTTCGGCGATCGGGGGAAGGTCCCCGATCACCTACAAGGCCCAGGAGTTGGAGGGGCGATCCAAGGACTGAGGAGGGTGATATATCCTCATTGGACCAGTCTACGGACAGCCAGGAACGGGTCGTAACCCCGTGGGGTCCAATTTCTTGCCCGTACACCCCATCCCCCGCCCTAGCTAAAACCCCTGCCCCAATCACACGGTCCCCGGGTTCCCCGCCTAGTCTGGAGTCCGTGGACATGTCATCAGGGGGAGAGGGGAGACGGACTGGGGAAAGACAGCACAGTGGCGCTACGGAGGGTGATTCTCGGGGAGGGGGAGAATTGAGAGTGGTCACGACAGCACCCGAGCCAGCGATAAGGGCCCCGGGGTCGTCCAGATGGTTCCTGCCACGATCCGCACGGTCATCGGGGATATTCTCCATAGATGATGATAGGGAGTCAGAGAGGTCAGATAGATTCAAAGAGAGCCGTTTGTGGGCCCCGTTGTTTGAAGGGTACTCCGCCTGGATGGACCGCACTCGGTTCCTCATCCGGCGAGAGGATGTAGTGGACTACTGGTGGGCTGTGGGAGAGTTTACCCCAGAACAGAGGGACAGAGAGCTGCAGGAGCGGTGGCTGCAGATTGAGAATAGGGAAATAGAGCCTATGGGTCCTAGCATACTATCAGACCCTGTGGACCCTGATGAGCCCCTATCATGGGTGTTGCCTGGGAGGGCAGGTAAGGCTGACCTGACTAGAATTAGTAGGGCCGAGAGAACCATAATGGCTCGGTATAAATCTTCCCACGGGTTGGAGTACCCGTATGTCCCTGAGCCTCTCATGGATGAGATAGAGGACAACCGGGATAGGTGGCTTAGGGAGGCCATAGAAATGCACCTAGTGGGAAGAGGGAGTTCCGTGATAGGGAAGAAGGCTGAGGAGCGCATAGAGCACTTAGTGCGTGTGTGGGGCATTGGCAGAAACATTTATAAACACAGGGTGACATATAGGCCTGAGAGGGGACTGCCTAGGCACTATCACGTCACAGTCATAGATATGGGCGGAAGAGAGGTCAAGAAGCCTGACCCGAATCACTATTTTTAGGAGGTACTGATACATTACGCGGGTTCGTGGCTGCTGGTCGGGGCGGGCTTGGCGGAATGTACTGTGTTAATTTTGTTATACACCATGAAGATTTGTATGAAAAGTTAACCAATTATGTGTTGTATTTCAGTGCTTCCTGGAAAAGCGGTATGCAAATTTAGGTCCCAGCGAGGTCGATGGGATTCACCAGGGGGAGAATGTAGCGGACATGTAAAATGGCTACAGTCATCTCTCCTGCTGACAGTAAGGCCTGCTAAGTTGTGGGCATGCCAGCAGTAATTATGGAGGTTTGCCCTCACACCCTGGTGGAGTGCCCTGTGTATGGATGGGAGTGGTCACATGCTCTGACTCCATGGTTAGTGATGTCAGAGGTGTGTCAGCTTCCAGAGTATACATAAGGCACAGCACTGAGCCTAAAGTTAGTTCTGCCAGTTCTGCAAGAGTTCTGTCAGAGATCTGCATCCAAGTTCAAGTACTAGCCTAAGAGACTGAAAGTTATGTTATAGTAACCATAGAGGAGACTGTGTCCAGGGACCTGGCACAGGGCAGTGATCCCTGCGGGGATAGGGAATCCCTATCTAAGGAGAGATACACCTTTTAAAGGGAGGCACTGACTACAGAATGAGTGGCTAAGAATATACTGCGAGGGGCAGCTAGCCCACATCACCAATAAAGATGTTCTCATTCACAAACCCTCTCGTGTACATGTGTGGAGTGAGTGTACAGAGAGGAGCACCACGGAGGAGTTCCTCAACAGGATCATCCCCTTGCGGACGCAGGGACCCTGATGAGGTGGAGGCGCTGCACTGGAACTAGGTGAGACTCAGCACACTACCTCAGCTGCCTGTCTGGACGGGTCCTCCCCACACACCATCATGCGGGAGACTCAGGAGTCCTGTTGCCAACAAGTGCACCACCAGACACTACCACACTGTAATGGGGACCGGTTAGACCACAGGGGCCAATGTGAGATTGGGTGGGTCAGGCCGGTTCAGAAATACCGTTACATATCTCATTATAATCTGTGCACCATGTAACTCCCCCCAACTCCTCCTACTGACCCTCCCCAAGGTGCAAGCTGGGGCAGAGACACAGAATGTGATAAATCTCATTATAATCTGTGCACCATGTAACTCCCCCCAACACCTCCTACTGACTCTCCCCAAGGTGCAAGCTGGGACAGAGACGCAGAATGTGATACATCTCATTATAATCTGTGCACCATGTAACTCCCCCCAACACCTCCTACTGACTCTCCCCAAGGTGCAAGCTGGGACAGAGACGCAGAATGTGATACATCTCATTATAATCTGTGCACCATGTAACTCCTCCCAACTCCTCCTACTGACTCTCCCCAAGGTGCAAGCTGGGGCAGAGACACAGAACGTGATATATCTCATTATAATCTGTGCACCATGTAACTCCCCCCAACTCCTCCTACTGACCCTCCCCAAGGTGCAAGCTGGGGCAGAGACACAGAATGTGATAAATCTCATTATAATCTGTGCACCATGTAACTCCCCCCAACACCTCCTACTGACTCTCCCCAAGGTGCAAGCTGGGGCAGAGACGCAGAATGTGATACATCTCATTATAATCTGTGCACCATGTAACTCCTCCCCCAACTCCTCCTCTGACTCTCCCCAAGGTTTACAAATAAATTAAATCAAAAAAGTCTGTGTCAAGCATCTATGTCATCTAATACGTTGATAATAATATCCCAATTAACCAGCTAATGATGGTTGGATAGAAGGCATACGATGCAATAGGTAAGGGTATTAACCCCTCTGGATCAGCTGTTAGACCAGATGTTAACTGTATAGAGGTCAGCGAGATTAATTGAAAAGTGATAGAAATATATCCAATACTCCTGACATGAACATGCAGTTAACTAGTGAGTGATTAAGGCTGTCTCATGAAGTGCATAACCTGTAAATGCAGGAACTGGCACTCACCGCAACAGTCTAAATAAGTTCACAGCATATACTCTGTAAGAGTGCATACACACAGAGATGGGAGGAATAACCACAGTACTCGCTGACTGCACAAACAAGACTGAAATAGCCATGTTCTGTGATCTAAGCAAACTGAACCAGGAACCTAACAAAACTACATTAAAACAGCTCCAAGTAGGAGACTGACAACATTGCACATCCAACGCGCGTTTCCCTCCAGCAAAGGAGCTTCTTCAGGGTCAAATTTGACCCTGAAGAAGCTCCTTTGCTGGAGGGAAACGCGCGTTGGACGTGCAATGTTGTCAGTCTCCAACTTGGAGCTGTTTTAATGTAGTTTTGTTAGGTTCCTGGTTCAGTTTGCTTAGATCACAGAACATGGCTATTTCAGTCTTGTTTGTGCAGTCAGCGAGTACTGTGGTTATTCCTCCCATCTCTGTGTGTATGCACTCTTACAGAGTATATGCTGTGAACTTATTTAGACTGTTGCTGTGAGTGCCAGTTCCAGTATTTACAGGTTATGCACTTCATGAGACAGCCTTAATCACTCACTAGTTAACTGCATGTTCATGTCAGGAGTATTGGATATATTTCTATCACTTTTCAATTAATCTCGCTGACCTCTATACAGTTAACATCTGGTCTAAAAGCTGATCCAGAGTGGTTAATACCCTTACCTATTGCATCGTATGCCTTCTATCCCACCATCATTAGCTGGTTAATTGGGATATTATTATCAACGTATTAGATGACATAGATGCTTGACACAGGCTTTTTTGATTTAATTTATTTTTAAATTCACGTTACACTTACCTTTGGTAATATATGTTTTACGTCAATTTATTAAAAGTTACCTTTTATACCTAGTGGTGTGCAGTTTAGTGAATTCTTTTAGGGGCACAATCACTTTGTGTTTCCCTTCCCCCCCTTTATCTGATTCACTAGTCAGTTCACAGTTTGCACCCACTACTTTATTACCTTATTCATTATATAACTACACTATTAGTATGGTTTTGTGATCACTCCCCATCCTTCCCTTTGTCTCCCCCCCAAGGTTACCTTCATTCTCTCCTCCATCAGCCTCTCATTTTCCTTAAGCATCTTTAATCTGTCTTGTTCCAACTTCTCCTTCAACATCAGCATCTGCTGCTCGAAACCTCTCATCTGCTCCTTCCTGGTCTGCTCCAGGCAAATGTTTTTCTCCTCCTCAATCTCCATCTTCTGCTGTGCAGCCTCTCTCTGTATTCGACTCTCTGAAGTGAAGGATTATAATGTATAAAGGCAAAAGGCACACAAGTGGACCACCCTCTTCTCCTCCACATTCTCCATACTCTAGGTATTCGGAACAAAGCTCTATCCTGGATCTCATCCTACCTCTCCCATCGTACTTTTAGTGTCTCTTCTGCTAACACCTCCTCCTCCTCTATTGATCTCTCTGTGGGGGTACCCCAGAGCTCTGTCCTGGGACCTCTTCTCTTTTCTCTGTACACACTCTCTCTAGGTGACCTAATAACATCTTTAGGGTTTAATTATCACCTCTATGCCGACGACACACAAATATACTTTTCAACACCTGACCTTACACCTGCTGTACAAACCAAAGTTTCTGAATGTCTCTCTGCTATATCATCCTGGATGGCCCTCCGACGCCTTAAACTCAACATGGCTAAAACAGAGCTCCTCATACTTCCTCCCAAACTTGGCCCTACTACCTCCTTCCACATTACTGTTGGAACTACAATCATTCACCCAGTAGCCCAAGCACGCTGCCTAGGGGTCACACTCGACTCCTCTCCCTCATTCTCTCCCGTCTTGATTACTGTAACCTCCTGCTGTCCGGCCTTCCTGCCTCTCACCTGTCTCCCCTACAATCTATCCTAAATGCTGCTGCCAGAATCACTCTACTCTTTCCTAGATCTGTCTCAGCATCTCCCCTCATGAAATCCCTCTCCTGGCTTCCGATCAAATCCCGCATCTTACACACCATTCTTCTCCTCACTTTTAAAGCTTTACACTCTTCTGCCCCTCCTTACAGCTCATCCCTAATTTCTCGTTATGCACCATCCAGACTCTTGCGTTCTTCTCAAGGATGTCTTCTTTCTACCCCCTTTGTATCTAAAGCCCTCTCCCACCTTAAACCTTTTTCACTGACTGCCCCACACCTCTGGAATGCCCTTCCCCTCAGTACCCGACTAGCACCCTCTCTATCCACCTTAAAGACCCACCTTAAGACACACTTGCTTAAAGAAGCATATGAATAGCACTGTGGATATTCTGAACACGATACATAAAGCTTGGCTCCCTGCAGACGCACTTACCAGAACTCCCTCCTACTGTCTCTGTACGTTCTACCTACCTACCAATTAGACTTTAAGCTCCTCGGGGCAGGGACTCCTCTTCCGAAATGTTACTTTTATGTCTAAATCACTTATTCCCATGATCTGTTATTTATATTATCTGTTATTTATTTGATTACCACATGTATTACTACTGTGAAGCGCTATGTACATTAATGGCGCTATATAAATAAAGACATACAATACAATACACAGGACCTCTAGTCCCGACTATTACATTGATCTCCAGGAGCTAATACTTGACCAATTGACCTCCCACTCCTCTCTCACCTTCTACCTGCTTTTCTCTCTTGCTAAGAGATTGGTCCGCCTGCAGGATGGCAGCTTCCATCTTCTTCTTCTCCATGAGGAACCCCTGCAGCACCTCAAGAGCCTGGGATTAGGAGAAGAGACAAAACATTCCTGGCCGCTGTTACTAGAAATTCAACCTAGAAGTAAAATGCTTTCATGGGGCATAGAATGAAACTATAGGAACACAAACTAAACCCAGAGATGTGAAATGAAATGACTCCTCTGTATATGGAATTAGGGGTCTGTAAGAGATGTGTGCAGAAGTATTCTACTGGAGACCGATTTGAGAGAAATGAAAACCTTGCTTTATTAAGCCTGTCCCATTAACAATGCACAGCAAACAAAAATATACAAATGAAACAAAGCACCTATCACTTTGTAAGGGCTAACTTACTCCTACAAGACTGGGAGGATAAGCCCCTTTACAGCCTACCACCTCAAAGTCTCAGCGGTACCTTAAAGCAGTTGGCCCTTCATGTCAATGGTGTCCAGGTGTCTTGGTGTGCTTGAGGGTCCAGCCTCAGGCAGGTTCCTGGGTCCTCTAGTCCAGGAAAAGGAGGTCTTGTCCCCTTGTGTCTTGCTGTCAATACACAGTCCTCCGGTGTATACAATAACCTCTCCTAATGTCAGCACCATTTTGTGCTGAGGAAAATTCTCTCTGGATCTGTTTCAACAGGAGTTTTAAACCTGTTTAATTCCCCAGTGGAGTCTGGTTTAATTGCCTGACTGCACTTAACTATCTCCCTGCTGGATTTAGGGGCAGTTTCTCTTAAACAGGGATAAGTCCCTGTTACATACCTCCCCTGTTTGTGGGAAGCTCAGGCTTACCACGGCCAAAGCCCATCCTTACACTCTTACTCTCACTCGGGATATCCCTGCGGGTTGAATGAGAGTGGATGGAGAACGAGAATGAGAACCCTCAGTCCCGCTGGGATTGGAGCCCTTTCCTCCAGAAGATGACTGAGATCAGCACTCCTCAGTCGCTTGAGGAGGATTTTTTCCAAGTACATTCTTTCTTCTGATCGCTTAGTCACGTGTTTTCCCCTGTGTCGGGCGATCCTTTCTTCACTGCGTTTAGGGTGACCACTTGCATTGGGTTCTGTAGTTATATTCACGGGGGGTTCAAGCTGGGCCGGGTTTTATCCATCTGATTTACTCCCGTGGTATCTCAGTTTGGCAGTTACCTAGTGTTGGTATTGCGCTTCTCAGTCATAATTCGGTTCTTCTTGCCTGAATTGTGTGGAAAGCTGACTGTAGTACGGAGATGGCATTGCGGGTGCGCTTATAGTAAAGCACAGCTTGCTTGGTTATGATGTAGAACCTATATCTGGATTGAATCACACCAGCAGCTTCCTTCATTTTTTTGTAGCATCTTTGCTGCAGACACTTCCTAACATGTGACTGGAGTAAGATGACACATTGCTTGAAATGTTAATAATTCTCTCTTTGTCGTTGCATTCTCTATATTTACTGGAGAAGGCCGGCTGCTTTATTCTGGTGATTTAGCGGAGGAGTTTTCGTTCCTCTGTAGCAGCCTGTGTGGTGAGCGCTGCAGAGCGTTTGTGCAGATACCTTTCTCTCTCCAACCTTGCTTGGACAAGAGCTTTGTGGTATTTCTGAATTACTCTGCTGCTTTTTCCCTATTTAACATGTTTAGTTCTTGTTTCTGGACCTTCTCGTGGTCCCTCTCATACACAGACACCTGGCCTCTAAGCTTGGCTTCCAGCGGTGCTCTGGTGATGCTCAGGGAAGTCTTCAGCCCCGCATGCTGCTCTGCAAAGACACACTGGATACTCAGACATTCCTGCTGCACTTGTACTTCGTTAGCAGACTTTCTTCATGCAGAGATCGCTGCTTCTCTTCGGCATCCTGGGGGTGTGTACGCAGACCTTGTAGTTTGCTCTGCATTAGGTGCTCTGCTTGTGTGCGTTGCTCCAATGCTTCTAACTTTTCATCTTCCAATAGTCTCTTTATTTTTTCTAGCTCGTGCAGCTTTTCATTGCTGTGATCAGTCAAATCAGAATTTCCTTCTTTCAGCCTTGTAGTTTCTCTTTTTAAACTCTCTATAAAATTCATGACCTCCTTGTTGTCCTCCTTCCATTTACGCACTTCTAAGTTGAGACTCCAAGTCTCCTGGCATGAGACTTCTATCTCTAGGTTGAGGGTGTGAAGCTCCTTCTGGGAGACTTTATGATCCATACTAAGACTGAGGATAGCTTTTTGAGAGATGTCTAGCTCCTAGGCGAGACTGTGAAGTTCCTTTTTAGAGACGTCCAGTTCTGTGCGGCAACTGCTGATCTCATGGTGTTAGGCATCCAGTGCTGTGCGGAGATTCTGCGGTATGTCCACCTCTGTCCAGACACGGTTTGTGGTGGGCATGTGTAACCGGGCTTCATAATAAAGTTAAGCCCTCTTGTTGCCCTTGAGTCCTGTGGGTCCCTGGCAGCTGTCCAGCACCATAAGCCAGGGGCCAGGTATCTTTACATGCAAAGGTAAAGTGGCCCTGCTTTTTCACTTTACATGTTCCCTTTGTTCCAGACTCATGAAACTTGCTGTGGGTAAGTTTTAGGTGGGATATTGGGGTAAGCATACAATTATTTCATTTGCAGGAGTTCAGGGGCCGGAGCTACTGTTAGTAGCTTAATTCTGCCCTGCGAGCAGGCATGATTTGCCGGTATGCGAGTAGAATTACACCGGGGCTGTCCAGCGTCCCCCGGACTCCTGGTTTTCGAGCCCCGATATCTCAGTTCTACAGTAAGTCCCTAACAGTCATGAGTCTCCCCAAGGTCCCCCATGTATTAAAATATGTTTTCCAATGTTTGATACATTTATTATAAGGCTCTATGCAGTCTGCCCGGGCATCCAGTTAAGGTGACAGCAAGTCTGCATAGTGTCCGTATTTAAGGGAAGAGGATGTCCAGAGGTGTGAAAACGTTTGGTGGGTGAGGAAAGGTAAATGGCCAGGTCCATGGGGACACCTTTTGTGGTTGCCAGACTTTGTGGAACCGGCCCCGCTGGTGGCAATGAGTTAGCCAGGAGGATTCAGCCAAAGAAACGTCTCCCCTTGGCTAAAATCATATTTCCCGTTCACGCGGCTTTTCGATCCTGCTTGGCATGCCCACTCCTCTGACGTCAGCCGAGGGACGAGACCCTCTTTCTATTGGTTGGTGGGGAGGAATTCCCATGCTCCGATTGGCTGCTCCTTCCCCCTCCGCTCTGGGGAGATCCCAGCACAGTGTATACAAGGTGCAAACCAGGAGAGCGAGTGTTCGCAACCAATTAGTGAGTCGATGAAGCTAGGGCGGGCTTTTCAAAGCTGCTCTGTTACAAATAGTAGAGCAACCGGCTTCATTTTGGAGCCTGAAAAGTTTGCCTCGCAGAGACTAAGTCAGACGCGAGGACCAAGTTCTCATTTTAGAGCACAGCAGTCGCGGCTGGAACTGAAGCCGAAAAGAGGACCAGGAGAACCAGTGGTATATCCCGGTCAGGGTAAGCTCATCCAAGCGGGCGCCCGGCACCTAGGAAAGCCTAGATTTCCCCTGCTGACCCCCAGTAAAGTGTATTTGTAACTGTTCCTTGTGTATTTCTTCTTGTTGTACGCGGGTTTACCTAAATAAACACAATTTATTTTACTATCTGGTTCTGCCTAATGAATGATCCCAGAAATATATAAATGGTGTAAAAAGTACCTGGTCTCCCGTGACACTGTTGACCTCCTGGTGTGAGGCATTCAGTTCCATGCGGGGATATGGAAAATAGCTGAAGCGCTCAAATGCAGGTATATCTCAAAATGATAATAAGCCAGACCACTGTACCAGGGTACTAACAATTGATATAGTACCTATTGTGTCATATAATGGGTACTATCCTCCTGAAGACAGGTGGTGTGTGGTGCAACCCACTCACCATCAGTCTCATTGGCAGGTTCCCCTGAAAAATATGCAAATACTCACATCCTGGTAGGGTAGGTTCCCCTTGAAAAAGAACGCTGCGACGTTCGAAATGCATTGGATGGGTCTTTTGCCACATTAAAGTGCCCTTTTAATCATTTTTTTGTCCTGGTTTCTTCCTGCTCCGTTTGTGCTGGTGCGCTATTTGGTCTCCCTTTTCCCTGAGTTCCATGCGGGGAGTATGAACCTCATTCTGAGAGACTTCCAACTCTCTATGGCAATGTGGAACCTCTTGCTGAGAGACACTAATCTCTTTCAGTGCCTCCTCATACTTCTGTTTCAGATTAGTCGTCATTCGGTCAGACATGCTCTGCTTTTTATCCATGGCATTAATAGTAGTATATAGATCCATCCTTAGATCCTCCAATTCGGTTTTGGCCGCAGAGTCAATTGCGAGCACAGTCTTCTGTAGCTCAGCATTAGTTTCTCTCTCCATTTTCAATTCTTCCCGGAGCAGATCACAGTCACGCCTGGCAGCTTGCAGTGCATCTTCAGGGCTGGTCAAGGGATCCTCACTCACTGGTTCCGGCTCCACTTCCCTGGGATGGTTGGTTGAGGATTCCTCACTGTTAGCACCGGACAGACACTTCTTTGGGTTACACAAATTCTCGCCCCCCTTTTTCTCTGCGGGATCTGCGGATGTGTCTGTTCCTTCCATCGTAAGTGAAGAACTGCTTTTCTTTTTCCGCCTCTTTGTTTTGGATGACTCCCTCCACCAGGGATACTGAGGTATCCTTCTTTATTTGCAAATTCAGCAGTATCACTGTATCTGACAGGCTTTTCTTGCAGTTGCATTAGCTGGCATAGATATTCAGTGATCTGCTGCTCCCGCTCTTGCTCCTGCCGATCACATTAGTCATCGTAGAGAGCGGTCTTATCAGTTCGTACCGAGTTCAGGCACCCCCACCATTCTTGGGGTGTTTTGTGGGTGTGAGTCGGTTCGGGTTACCCGTAAGAGATGTCATCCTCCTTATCGGTAAACACACAAGAGTCAAGATAAATGCAACTTGGGATGCCCCAACTCTATGGGAACAAGAGCAACAAACAGGAATGGGTGTTGCAAGCAGAAAAAACCTAGTCAGGGTAACTGCATGTAGAACAGGAGGGTGTTTGTACACCGAAACGTCGGATGGTTTGTGACTGTAATCAGTCAATAAAATGAACTTTTTATAAATGATAACATTTCTTTTGGTGTGCTCAGCTGCCCTTCTGTTCCTCCTTATCGGACCAGATGGGCCACTCTTCCATGGAGTAGGGTTCATTACAGGAACGCCACATCTTGTCCTCCATTTTGGTGGTATCATGTGTATTTTTCTTCCTGACCTCAGGAGGCGCTATTGCAGCTGTTTTCACTGTATTCGCTAGAACCCCAAATTGTCTCTAGATTTTTCCTTTTTCTTTACTTTTGTAGATTCTGTAACATCAGCAGTACTGTGCACACATTCTCTTATGTGATTCTTTGTTTTGTTGCTCAGGGTGTTTGCAGGAACTTATACACTGTACAGGCAAAAGCACAAACATTTTCACAGGCAGTCTCCGGGGCCCCTTTAAACTTCATGGGCCACCTCTCACCCCCCTTCCAACACCTTATGTAAGAGATGTGTGCAGTGGTATTCTACTGGAGACCGATTTGAGGGAAATGAAAACCTTTGTTTATTGAGCCTGTCCCATTAACAATGCACAGCAAATACAATTATACAAAAGAAACAAAGCAACTATCCCTGTGTAATAAAAGAGAGGAACAGTGAAATCAGCGCTAATGCGGTGAATGTAAATAGTGACACTATAAGTGACAATCATATATATAATGCACTTTAAACTTAAAGTGGGGGCTGCCTAGGCAAAAAGGTTAACACGAACCAATACAAACAGTACAACCAAAAAACCGGCGCCTCCGAATATAATTAATGAGATCTGACCAAACATAAAGTCCAATATGAATGGAGAGGAGTCCTGGGAGGGATCTTCAATGAAGTCTAGTGCTGGCATGTTACTTTTCAACAGCGTATCCCACTTGATACCAAGCTCTTTCCCATATTCATCTCCATACCAGACCGGGAGCTCTGTGTGTGGAGGAAGGTCTGTGCAGGTTCTGTAGTAGGTTTTCCTGTGGTCCTGCAACGCCACAAGGTTCTGTTCTTCCTCGTTTCTCGCACAATTTACAATCCTCTCCCTGCTACAGTCTCAGGTTCACTTTCCCGAAAGTGTCTCCACTTGTGGTGTTGCAGGATGCCTAATGCCTAACTTACTTCCCCCAGTCCCTCTCTACAAGACTGGGAAGATAAGCCCCTATCCAACCTAACTCCCCAAAGTCTAAGCAGTACCTTAAAGCACGTGGCCACTTCAGGTCAGTGGGGTCCAGGTGTCTTGGTGTGCTTGAGGGTCCAGTCTCTGGCAGATTCCTGGGTCCTCTGGGTCCAAGAAAAGAGGTCTAGTCCCCTTGTGTATTCAAGACCTTCTCCTCATGTAAGCAGTGATGTGTGCTGAGGATAAATCTCTCTGGGTCTGTTTCAGCAGGTGTTTTACCTGCCTGATTACCTGGTCGTGTCTGGGAAATTGCCTGGCTGCAATTAACCAGTTGCCTGCTGGATTTAGAGACAGTTTCTCTTAAACAGGGATAAGTGCCTGTTACAGGGTCTTACAAAATGTCCCTGCAAGAAGCCGTCACTGTGTCTCGGCCTCTGCAATAAGACACTCAGAAGAAGAAATGAACTGATGGGGTGTTATTGTAACACCCCCCCCCCCAAAAAAAAATAATAATCAGTACATTATTTAATAGGATCATACAAGGTGTATATGGAGAATGTTTAGCATTTTACGGTCTGACTCCAACGTATCTCTCTCTCTTTCCCTCTCCCTCCATCTCTCTCCCCTACCCTCTCCCCCTCCCTCCCTCCACCCTACCCTCCCTCCCTCCCCTTCCTCTCTCCCACACTCCCTCCCTACCTCACTCCCTCCCTCCATACCTCCCCCTCTTCTCTGCACCTTTATCCCTTTTCCAGGTGTTCTGTTATATGCATCCACCAGCTTCTGCTTCTCCTCCAGTAAGTGTTTGTGTCCTCCAGGCTTGCAGAAATCTCCGTGCGTTAGCCTTCGCTCCAGAGTTGCGCTCAGTTCCTGAATCAGAGCTCCACACTTTCTGGCTGATGCTTCTTCATTGTATCTAGAAAACTCCCCAAATTTCTGAAGCAGGTCGCGCTGTGAAAAAAAACAGTTTCAGTTGGAGAGAGACCTGCTAAACTTGTGAGCTACAAAACACCCGTGTCTCAGCTCGGACTTAATGGTGGGAATGGCGTAGCATGGCATTAGTAGAGGAGAACGCTCAGCCTGTACTTCATGATAGGGGAGCTCAGCTTATAGTTAGTTGTGGGAAGGGTCCAGCTGGGTGTTAATAGTAGGAAGAGGCAGGGGGAGATATTTGGGTTCTTCTAGTTAATGTAACTCACCATGAGCTGAGCCTGATACTCCCGCTTTTCATCCTTGAAGGACCGGTCCATAAAGACTCTCACGGCCTCCTTCTCACACTCCTTTTGTAGATTCAGGAACTGTTCTTGTGACTCGGTTGGAAAACTCTTTGCCACTTGTCCCATCAGATCCTCATATTTGGACAGCGCTTCATGAATGGCTGCTGTATTCTCAATCTGGGCCAGAGCCAGCACTGCGTTCTCTATGCAAGGGACTGAGCCGCTACGAATTGAGTCCACGTACATGACCGTGAGATTCCCGAGCACTGGGACACATAAATCACGTCGTTAGAGGAGAAACAGCCACTATGGGGTTTAATTATCAAAGCATCACAGCTACAAAACTCAAGAAATACCCAGCACCAGATCAAGGTGCTGCCTACCGTGACAGGGAAACCCCCCACCCCCACCCCCCTGAAACACGCTGTATTCTGCACTAGTATTGTGTAAGATCTGCAGGTGGAGGCTCCTTAAGGTAACATGGCACTTTGCTGTTCTTCATTACTCAGCTTACCTTGATGATATAAGACTGAAAGACAGAGCCACCAATAGCAAACCCAGATCAGAAAGCCATTGTACAATGTGCACCACTCACTTCTCCCGGTCACGGGGTGTCCTCCTGCGTGGGTCTTGGGCTGGCCGTTCACATACACATAGTCACAGAATCTCTCCGCCTGTCTCACAAAGCCCTCACACAGCTGGGACTCGGGCAGCTCCTCCACACGGTGAAGGTCCGCAGAACGCGCCGGAGTCTCAAACACAAAACACTTGTGTGAGTGGAAAAAGTGGTGAACACACTCCCGGGGAAGGTTGTAATCCATCACGTTCTTACCAAGACCTTAAGAAGAAATAAACAGTTACATTACTGTAAAACAATCCACAGCTGTGCAGTTCCAAGATCCTGTCACAGTGTGTGCTGCAGTAATGCATCCTTACATGGATCCCGTCACAGTGTGTGTGTGTGTGTGCTGCAGTAATGCGTCCTTACATGGATCCTGTCAATGTGTATGCTGCAGTAATGAATCCTTACATGGATCCTGTCACAGTGTGTGCGTCAGTAATGCATCCTTACATGGATCATGTCACAGTGTGTGCTGCAGTAATGCATCCTTACATGGATCCTGTCACAGTGTATGCTGCAGTAATGCATCCTTACATGGATCCTGTCACAGTGTGTGCTGCAGTAATGCATCCATACATGGATCATGTCACAGTGTATGCTGCAGTAATGCATCCTTACATGGATCCTGTCACAGTGTGTGTTGCAGTAATGCATCCTTACATGGATCCTGTCACAGTGTGTGCTCTGCAGTAATGCATCCTTACATGGATCCTGTCACAGTGTGTGTGCTGCAGTAATGCATCCTTACATGGATCCAGTCACAGTGTGTGCTGCAGTAATGCATCCTTACATGGATCCTGTCACAGTGTGTGCTGCAGTAATGTATTCTTACATGGATCCTGTCACAGTGTGTGTGCTACAGTAATGCATCCTTACATGGATCCTGTCACAGTGTGTGCTGCAGTAATGCATCCTTACATGGATCCTTTCACAGTGTGTGTGCTGCAGTAATGCATCCTTACATGGATCCTGTCACAGTGTGTGCTGCAGTAATGCATCCTTACACGGATCCTGTCACAGTGTGTGCTGCAGTAATGCATCCTTACATGGATCCTGTCACAGTGTATGCTGCAGTAATGCATCCATACATGGATCCTGTCACAGTGTATGCTGCAGTAATGCATCCTTACATGGATCCTGTCACAGTGTGTGCTGCAGTAATGCATCCTTACATGGATCCTTTCACAGTGTGTGTGCTGCAGTAATGCATCCTTACATGGATCCTGTCACAGTGTGTGCTGCAGTAATGCATCCTTACACGGATCCTGTCACAGTGTGTGCTGCAGTAATGCATCCTTACATGGATCCTGTCACAGTGTATGCTGCAGTAATGCATCCATACATGGATCATGTCACAGTGTATGCTGCAGTAATGCATCCTTACATGGATCCTGTCACAGTGTGTGTTGCAGTAATGCATCCTTACATGGATCCTGTCACAGTGTGTGCTCTGCAGTAATGCATCCTTACATGGATCCTGTCACAGTGTGTGTGCTGCAGTAATGCATCCTTACATGGATCCAGTCACAGTGTGTGCTGCAGTAATGCATCCTTACATGGATCCTGTCACAGTGTGTGCTGCAGTAATGTATTCTTACATGGATCCTGTCACCGTGTGTGTGCTACAGTAATGCATCCTTACATGGATCCTGTCACAGTGTGTGCTGCAGTAATGCATCCTTACATGGATCCTTTCACAGTGTGTGTGCTGCAGTAATGCATCCTTACATGGATCCTGTCCCAGTGTGTGCTGCAGTAATGCATCCTTACACGGATCCTGTCACAGTGTGTGCTGCAGTAATGCATCCTTACATGGATCCTGTCACAGTGTGTGCTCTGCAGTAATGCATCCATACATGGATCCTGTCACAGTGTGTGTGCTGCAGTAATGCATCCTTACATGGATCCAGTCACAGTGAGTGCTGCAGTAATGTATCCTTACATGGATCCTGTCACAGTGTGTGTGCTGCAGTAATGCATCCTTACATGGATCCTGTCACAGTGTGTGTGCTGCAGTAATGCATCCTTACATGGATCCTTTCACAGTGTGTGTGCTGCAGTAATGCATCCTTACATGGATCCTGTCACAGTGTGTGCTGCAGTAATACATCCTTACACGGATCCTGTCACAGTATGTGCTGCAGTAATGCATCCTTACATGGATCCTGTCACAGTGAGTGCTGCAGTAATGTATCCTTACATGGATCCTGTCACAGTGTGTGTGCTGCAGTAATGTATCCTTACACGGATCCTGTCACAGTATGTGCTGCAGTAATGCATCCTTACATGGATCCTGTCACAGTGTATGCTGCAGTAATGCATCCTTACATGGATCCTGTCACAGTGTATGCTGCAGTAATGCATCCTTACATGGATCCTGTCACAGTGTGTGCTGCAGTAATGTATCCTTACATGGATCCTGTCACAGTGTGTGCTGCAGTAATGCATCCTTACATGGATCCTGTCACAGTGTGTGCTGCAGTAATGTATTCTTACATGGATCCTGTCACAGTGTGTGCTGCAGTAATGCATCCTTACATGGATCCTGTCACAGTGAGTGCTGCAGTAATGTATCCTTACATGGATCCTGTCACAGTATGTGCTGCAGTAATGCATCCTTACATGGATCCTGTCACAGTGTGTGCTGCAGTAATGTATCCTTACATGGATCCTGTCACAGTGTGTGCTGCAGTAATGTATCCTTACATGGATCCTGTCACACTGTGTGTGCTGCAGTAATGCATCCTTACATGGATCCTGTCACAGTGTGTGCTGCAGTAATGTATCCTTACATGGACCCTGTCACAGTGTGTGTGCTGCAGTAATGCACCCTTACATGGATCCCGTCACAGTGTGTGCTGCAGTAATGCATCCTTACATGGATCCTGTCACAGTGTGTGCTGCAGTAATGCATCCTTACATGGATCCTGTCACAGTGTGTGCTGCAGTAATGCATCCTTACATGGATCCTGTCACAGTGTGTGCTGCAGTAATGCATCCTTACATGGACCCTGTCACAGTGTGTGCGCTGCAGTAATGCATCCTTACATGGATCCTGTCACAGTGTGTGCTGCAGTAATGCATCCTTACATGGATCCTGTCACAGTGTGTGCTGCAGTAATGTATCCTTACATGGATCCTGTCACAGTGTCTGTCCTGCAGTAATGCATCCTTACATGGATCCTGTCACAGTGTGTGCTGCAGTAATGCATCCTTACATGGATCCTGTCACAGTGTGTGCTCTGCAGTAATGCATCCTTACATGGATCCTGTCACAGTGTGTGTGCTGCAGTAATGCATCCTTACATGGATCCAGTCACAGTGTGTGCTGCAGTAATGCATCCTTACATGGATCCTGTCACAGTTTGTGCTGCAGTAGTGTATCCTTACATGGATCCTGTCACAGTGTGTGTGCTGCAGTAATGCATCCTTACATGGATCATGTCACAGTGTGTGTGCTGCAGTAACGCATCCTTACATGGATCCTGTCGCAGTGTGTGTGCTGCAGTAATGCATCCTTACACGGATCCTATCAAAGTATGTGCTGCAGTAATGCATCCTTACATGGATCCTGTCACACTGTGTGTGCGCTGCAGTAATGTATCCTTACATGGATCCTGTCACAGTGTGTGCTGCAGTAATGTATCCTTACATGGATCCTGTCACAGTGTGTGTGCTGCAGTAATGCATCCTTACATGGATCCTGTCACAGTGTGTGCTGCAGTAATGCATCCTTACATGGATCCTGTCACAGTGTGTGCTGCAGTAATGCATCCTTACATGGATCCTGTCACAGTGTGTGCTGCAGTAATGCATCCTAACATGGATCCTGTCACAGTGTGTGCTGCAGTAATGCATGATTACATGGATCCTGTCACAGTGTGTGTGCTGCAGTAATGCATCCTTACATGGATCCTGTCACAGTGTGTGTGCTGCAGTAATGCATCCTTACATAGATCCTGTCAAAGTGTGTGCTGCAGTAATGCATCCTTACATGGATCCTGTCACAGTGTGTGCTGCAGTAATGCATCCTTACATGGATCCTGTCACAGTGTGTGTGCTGCAGTAATGCATCCTTACACGGATCCTGTCACAGTGTGTGTGCTGCAGTAATGCATCCTTACATGGATCCTGTCAGTGTGTGTGTGCTGCAGTAATGTATCCTTACATGGATCCTGTCACAATGTGTGCTGCAGTAATGCATGATTACATGGATCCTGTCACAGTGTGTGTGCTGCAGTAATGCATCCTTACATGGATCCTGTCAGTGTGTGCTGCAGTAATGCATCCTTACACGTATCCTGTCACAATGTGTGCTGCAGTAATGAATCCTTACATGGATCCTGTCACAGTGTGTGCTGCAGTAATGCATCCTTACATGGATCCTGTCACAGTGTGTGTGCTGCAGTAATGCATCCTTACATAGATCCTGTCAAAGTGTGTGCTGCAGTAATGCATCCTTACATGGATCCTGTAACAATGTGTGTGCTGCAGTAATGCATCCTTACATGGATCCTGTCACAGTGTGTGCTGCAGTAATGCATAATTACATGGATCCTGTCACAGTGTGTGTGCTGCAGTATTGTATCCTTACATGGATCCTGTCACAGCGTGTGCTGCAGTAATGCATCCTTAAATGGATCCGGTCACAGTGTGTGCTGCAGTAATGCATCCTTACATGGATCCTGTCACAGTGTGTACTGCAGTAATGCATCCTTACATGGATCCTGTCACAGTGTGTGCTGCAGTAATGCATCCTTACATGGATCCTGTCACAGTGTGTGCTGCAGTAATACATCCTTACATGGATCCTGTCACAGTGTGTGTGCTGTAGTAATGCATCCTTACATGGATCCTGTCACAGTATGTGTGCTGCAGTAATGCATCCTTGCATGGATCCTGTCACAGTGTGTGCTGCTGTAATGCATCCTTACATGGATCCTGTCACAGTGTGGGCTGCAGTAATGCATCCTTACATGGATCCTGTCACAGTGTGCGTGCTGCAGTAATGTATCCTTACATGGATCCTGTCACAGTGTGTGTGCTGCAGTAATGCATCCTTACATGGATCCTGTCACTGTGTGTGTGCTGCAGTAATGCATCCTTACATGGATCCTGTCAGTGTGTGTGTGCTGCTGTAATGCATCCTTACATGGATCCTGCCAGTGTGTGCTGTAGTAATGCATCCTTACATGGATCCTGTCACAGTGTGTGTGCTGCAGTAATGCATCCTTACATGGATCCTGTCACAGTGTGTGCTGCAGTAATGCATCCTTACATGGATCCTGTCACAGTGTGTGCTGCAGTAATGCATCCTTACATGGATCCTGTCACAGTGTGTGCTGCAGTAATGCATCCTAACATGGATCCTGTCACAGTGTGTGCTGCAGTAATGCATGATTACATGGATCCTGTCACAGTGTGTGTGCTGCAGTAATGCATCCTTACATGGATCCTGTCACAGTGTGTGTGCTGCAGTAATGCATCCTTACATAGATCCTGTCAAAGTGTGTGCTGCAGTAATGCATCCTTACATGGATCCTGTCACAGTGTGTGCTGCAGTAATGCATCCTTACATGGATCCTGTCACAGTGTGTGCTGCAGTAATGCATCCTTACATGGATCCTGTCAGTGTGTGTGTGCTGCAGTAATGTATCCTTACACGGATCCTGTCACAGTGTGTGTGCTGCAGTAATGCATCCTTACATGGATCCTGTCAGTGTGTGTGTGCTGCAGTAATGTATCCTTACATGGATCCTGTCACAATGTGTGCTGCAGTAATGCATGATTACATGGATCCTGTCACAGTGTGTGTGCTGCAGTAATGCATCCTTACATGGATCCTGTCAGTGTGTGCTGCAGTAATGCATCCTTACATGGATCCTGTCACACTGTGTGCTGCAGTAATGAATCCTTACATGGATCCTGTCACAGTGTGTGCTGCAGTAATGCATCCTTACATGGATCCTGTCACAGTGTGTGTGCTGCAGTAATGCATCCTTACATAGATCCTGTCAAAGTGTGTGCTGCAGTAATGCATCCTTACATGGATCCTGTAACAATGTGTGTGCTGCAGTAATGCATCCTTACATGGATCCTGTCACAGTGTGTGCTGCAGTAATGCATAATTACATGGATCCTGTCACAGTGTGTGTGCTGCAGTATTGTATCCTTACATGGATCCTGTCACAGCGTGTGCTGCAGTAATGCATCCTTAAATGGATCCGGTCACAGTGTGTGCTGCAGTAATGCATCCTTACATGGATCCTGTCAGTGTGTACTGCAGTAATGCATCCTTACATGGATCCTGTCACAGTGTGTGCTGCAGTAATGCATCCTTACATGGATCCTGTCACAGTGTGTGCTGCAGTAATGCATCCTTACATGGATCCTGTCACAGTGTGTGTGCTGTAGTAATGCATCCTTACATGGATCCTGTCACAGTATGTGTGCTGCAGTAATGCATCCTTGCATGGATCCTGTCACAGTGTGTGCTGCTGTAATGCATCCTTACATGGATCCTGTCACAGTGTGGGCTGCAGTAATGCATCCTTACATGGATCCTGTCACTGTGTGTGTGCTGCAGTAATGCATCCTTACATGGATCCTGTCAGTGTGTGTGTGCTGCTGTAATGCATCCTTACATGGATCCTGCCAGTGTGTGCTGTAGTAATGCATCCTTACATGGATCCTGTCACAGTGTGTGCTGCAGTAATGCATCCTTACATGGATCCTGTCACAGTGTGTGCTGCAGTAATGCATCCTTACATGGATCCTGTCACAGTGTGTGCTGCAGTAATGCATCCTTACATGGATCCTGTCACAGTGTGTGCTGCAGTAATGCATCCTAACATGGATCCTGTCACAGTGTGTGCTGCAGTAATGCATGATTACATGGATCCTGTCACAGTGTGTGTGCTGCAGTAATGCATCCTTACACGGATCCTGTCACAGTGTGTGTGCTGCAGTAATGCATCCTTACATGGATCCTGTCAGTGTGTGTGTGCTGCAGTAATGTATCCTTACATGGATCCTGTCACAATGTGTGCTGCAGTAATGCATGATTACATGGATCCTGTCACAGTGTGTGTGCTGCAGTAATGCATCCTTACATGGATCCTGTCAGTGTGTGCTGCAGTAATGCATCCTTACATGGATCCTGTCACAGTGTGTGCTGCAGTAATGCATCCTTACATGGATCCTGTCACAGTGTGTGTGCTGCAGTAATGCATCCTTACATAGATCCTGTCAAAGTGTGTGCTGCAGTAATGCATCCTTACATGGATCCTGTCACAGTGTGTGCTGCAGTAATGCATCCTTACATGGATCATGTCACAGTGTGTGTGCTGCAGTAACGCATCCTTACATGGATCCTGTCGCAGTGTGTGTGCTGCAGTAATGCATCCTTACACGGATCCTATCAAAGTATGTGCTGCAGTAATGCATCCTTACATGGATCCTGTCACAGTGTGTGCTGCAGTAATGCATCCTTACACGGATCCTGTCACAGTGTGTGCTGCAGTAATGCATCCTTACATGGATCCTGTCACAGTGTATGCTGCAGTAATGCATCCATACATGGATCATGTCACAGTGTATGCTGCAGTAATGCATCCTTACATGGATCCTGTCACAGTGTGTGTTGCAGTAATGCATCCTTACATGGATCCTGTCACAGTGTGTGCTCTGCAGTAATGCATCCTTACATGGATCCTGTCACAGTGTGTGTGCTGCAGTAATGCATCCTTACATGGATCCAGTCACAGTGTGTGCTGCAGTAATGCATCCTTACATGGATCCTGTCACAGTGTGTGCTGCAGTAATGTATTCTTACATGGATCCTGTCACAGTGTGTGTGCTACAGTAATGCATCCTTACATGGATCCTGTCACAGTGTGTGCTGCAGTAATGCATCCTTACATGGATCCTTTCACAGTGTGTGTGCTGCAGTAATGCATCCTTACATGGATCCTGTCCCAGTGTGTGCTGCAGTAATGCATCCTTACACGGATCCTGTCACAGTGTGTGCTGCAGTAATGCATCCTTACATGGATCCTGTCACAGTGTGTGCTCTGCAGTAATGCATCCATACATGGATCCTGTCACAGTGTGTGTGCTGCAGTAATGCATCCTTACATGGATCCAGTCACAGTGAGTGCTGCAGTAATGTATCCTTACATGGATCCTGTCACAGTGTGTGCTGCAGTAATGTATCCTTACATGGATCCTGTCACAGTGTGTGTGCTGCAGTAATGCATCCTTACATGGATCCTGTCACAGTGTGTGTGCTGCAGTAATGTATCCTTACATGGATCCTTTCACAGTGTGTGTGCTGCAGTAATGCATCCTTACATGGATCCTGTCACAGTGTGTGCTGCAGTAATACATCCTTACACGGATCCTGTCACAGTATGTGCTGCAGTAATGCATCCTTACATGGATCCTGTCACAGTGAGTGCTGCAGTAATGTATCCTTACATGGATCCTGTCACAGTGTGTGTGCTGCAGTAATGTATCCTTACACGGATCCTGTCACAGTATGTGCTGCAGTAATGCATCCTTACATGGATCCTGTCACAGTGTATGCTGCAGTAATGCATCCTTACATGGATCCTGTCACAGTGTATGCTGCAGTAATGCATCCTTACATGGATCCTGTCACAGTGTGTGCTGCAGTAATGTATCCTTACATGGATCCTGTCACAGTGTGTGCTGCAGTAATGCATCCTTACATGGATCCTGTCACAGTGTGTGCTGCAGTAATGTATTCTTACATGGATCCTGTCACAGTGTGTGCTGCAGTAATGCATCCTTACATGGATCCTGTCACAGTGAGTGCTGCAGTAATGTATCCTTACATGGATCCTGTCACAGTATGTGCTGCAGTAATGCATCCTTACATGGATCCTGTCACAGTGTGTGCTGCAGTAATGTATCCTTACATGGACCCTGTCACAGTGTGTGTGCTGCAGTAATGCACCCTTACATGGATCCCGTCACAGTGTGTGCTGCAGTAATGCATCCTTACATGGATCCTGTCACAGTGTGTGCTGCAGTAATGCATCCTTACATGGATCCTGTCACAGTGTGTGCTGCAGTAATGCATCCTTACATGGATCCTGTCACAGTGTGTGCTGCAGTAATGCATCCTTACATGGACCCTGTCACAGTGTGTGCGCTGCAGTAATGCATCCTTACATGGATCCTGTCACAGTGTGTGCTGCAGTAATGCATCCTTACATGGATCCTGTCACAGTGTGTGCTGCAGTAATGTATCCTTACATGGATCCTGTCACAGTGTCTGTCCTGCAGTAATGCATCCTTACATGGATCCTGTCACAGTGTGTGCTGCAGTAATGCATCCTTACATGGATCCTGTCACAGTGTGTGCTCTGCAGTAATGCATCCTTACATGGATCCTGTCACAGTGTGTGTGCTGCAGTAATGCATCCTTACATGGATCCAGTCACAGTGTGTGCTGCAGTAATGCATCCTTACATGGATCCTGTCACAGTTTGTGCTGCAGTAGTGTATCCTTACATGGATCCTGTCACAGTGTGTGTGCTGCAGTAATGCATCCTTACATGGATCATGTCACAGTGTGTGTGCTGCAGTAACGCATCCTTACATGGATCCTGTCGCAGTGTGTGTGCTGCAGTAATGCATCCTTACACGGATCCTATCAAAGTATGTGCTGCAGTAATGCATCCTTACATGGATCCTGTCACACTGTGTGTGCGCTGCAGTAATGTATCCTTACATGGATCCTGTCACAGTGTGTGCTGCAGTAATGTATCCTTACATGGATCCTGTCACAGTGTGTGTGCTGCAGTAATGCATCCTTACATGGATCCTGTCACAGTGTGTGCTGCAGTAATGCATCCTTACATGGATCCTGTCACAGTGTGTGCTGCAGTAATGCATCCTTACATGGATCCTGTCACAGTGTGTGCTGCAGTAATGCATCCTAACATGGATCCTGTCACAGTGTGTGCTGCAGTAATGCATCCTTACATGGATCCTGTCACAGTGTGTGTGCTGCAGTAATGCATCCTTACATAGATCCTGTCAAAGTGTGTGCTGCAGTAATGCATCCTTACATGGATCCTGTAACAATGTGTGTGCTGCAGTAATGCATCCTTACATGGATCCTGTCACAGTGTGTGCTGCAGTAATGCATAATTACATGGATCCTGTCACAGTGTGTGTGCTGCAGTATTGTATCCTTACATGGATCCTGTCACAGCGTGTGCTGCAGTAATGCATCCTTAAATGGATCCGGTCACAGTGTGTGCTGCAGTAATGCATCCTTACATGGATCCTGTCACAGTGTGTACTGCAGTAATGCATCCTTACATGGATCCTGTCACAGTGTGTGCTGCAGTAATGCATCCTTACATGGATCCTGTCACAGTGTGTGCTGCAGTAATACATCCTTACATGGATCCTGTCACAGTGTGTGTGCTGTAGTAATGCATCCTTACATGGATCCTGTCACAGTATGTGTGCTGCAGTAATGCATCCTTGCATGGATCCTGTCACAGTGTGTGCTGCTGTAATGCATCCTTACATGGATCCTGTCACAGTGTGGGCTGCAGTAATGCATCCTTACATGGATCCTGTCACTGTGTGTGTGCTGCAGTAATGCATCCTTACATGGATCCTGTCAGTGTGTGTGTGCTGCTGTAATGCATCCTTACATGGATCCTGCCAGTGTGTGCTGTAGTAATGCATCCTTACATGGATCCTGTCACACTGTGTGCTGCAGTAATGCATCCTTACATGGATCCTGTCACAGTGTGTGTGCTGCAGTAATGCATCCTTACATGGATCCTGTCACAGTGTGTGCTGCAGTAATGCATCCTTACATGGATCCTGTCACAGTGTGTGCTGCAGTAATGCATCCTTACATGGATCCTGTCACAGTGTGTGCTGCAGTAATGCATCCTAACATGGATCCTGTCACAGTGTGTGCTGCAGTAATGCATGATTACATGGATCCTGTCACAGTGTGTGTGCTGCAGTAATGCATCCTTACATGGATCCTGTCACAGTGTGTGTGCTGCAGTAATGCATCCTTACATAGATCCTGTCAAAGTGTGTGCTGCAGTAATGCATCCTTACAT
Source organism: Ascaphus truei (assembly GCF_040206685.1). Lineage (NCBI taxonomy): Eukaryota > Metazoa > Chordata > Amphibia > Anura > Ascaphidae > Ascaphus > Ascaphus truei. The sequence continues at coordinate 140,255,446 of NC_134488.1, forward strand.
GGATCCTGTCACAGTGTGTGCTGCAGTAATGCATCCTTACATGGATCCTGTCACAGTGTGTGCTGCAGTAATGCATCCTTACATGGATCCTGTCAGTGTGTGTGTGCTGCAGTAATGTATCCTTACACGGATCCTGTCACAGTGTGTGTGCTGCAGTAATGCTTCCTTACATGGATCCTGTCACAGTGTGTGCTGCAGTAATGCATCCTTACATGGATCCTGTCACAGTGTGTGCTGCAGTAATGCTTCCTTACATGGATCCTGTCAAAGTGTGTGCTGCAGTAATGCATCCTTACATGGATCCTGTCACAGTGTGTGCTGCAGTAATGCATCCTTACATGGATCCTGTCACAGTGTGTGCTGCAGTAATGCATCCTTACATGGATCCTGTCAGTGTGTGTGTGCTGCAGTAATGTATCCTTACATGGATCCTGTCACAATGTGTGCTGCAGTAATGCATGATTACATGGATCCTGTCACAGTGTGTGTGCTGCAGTAATGCATCCTTACATGGATCCTGTCAGTGTGTGCTGCAGTAATGCATCCTTACATGGATCCTGTCACACTGTGTGCTGCAGTAATGAATCCTTACATGGATCCTGTCACAGTGTGTGCTGCAGTAATGCATCCTTACATGGATCCTGTCACAGTGTGTGTGCTGCAGTAATGCATCCTTACATAGATCCTGTCAAAGTGTGTGCTGCAGTAATGCATCCTTACATGGATCCTGTAACAATGTGTGTGCTGCAGTAATGCATCCTTACATGGATCCTGTCACAGTGTGTGCTGCAGTAATGCATAATTACATGGATCCTGTCACAGTGTGTGTGCTGCAGTATTGTATCCTTACATGGATCCTGTCACAGCGTGTGCTGCAGTAATGCATCCTTAAATGGATCCGGTCACAGTGTGTGCTGCAGTAATGCATCCTTACATGGATCCTGTCAGTGTGTACTGCAGTAATGCATCCTTACATGGATCCTGTCACAGTGTGTGCTGCAGTAATGCATCCTTACATGGATCCTGTCACAGTGTGTGCTGCAGTAATGCATCCTTACATGGATCCTGTCACAGTGTGTGTGCTGTAGTAATGCATCCTTACATGGATCCTGTCACAGTATGTGTGCTGCAGTAATGCATCCTTGCATGGATCCTGTCACAGTGTGTGCTGCTGTAATGCATCCTTACATGGATCCTGTCACAGTGTGGGCTGCAGTAATGCATCCTTACATGGATCCTGTCACTGTGTGTGTGCTGCAGTAATGCATCCTTACATGGATCCTGTCAGTGTGTGTGTGCTGCTGTAATGCATCCTTACATGGATCCTGCCAGTGTGTGTGCTGCAGTAATGCATCCTTACATGGATCCTGTCACAGTGTGTGTGCTGCAGTAATGCATCCTTACATGGATCCTGTCACAGTGTGTGCTGTAGTAATGCATCCTTACATGGATCCTGTCACAGTGTGTGCTGCAGTAATGCATCCTTACATGGATCCTGTCACAGTGTGTGCTGCAGTAATGCATCCTTACATGGATCCTGTCACAGTGTGTGCTGCAGTAATGCATCCTTACATGGATCCTGTCACAGTGTGTGCTGCAGTAATGCATCCTAACATGGATCCTGTCACAGTGTGTGCTGCAGTAATGCATGATTACATGGATCCTGTCACAGTGTGTGTGCTGCAGTAATGCATCCTTACACGGATCCTGTCACAGTGTGTGTGCTGCAGTAATGCATCCTTACATGGATCCTGTCAGTGTGTGTGTGCTGCAGTAATGTATCCTTACATGGATCCTGTCACAATGTGTGCTGCAGTAATGCATGATTACATGGATCCTGTCACAGTGTGTGTGCTGCAGTAATGCATCCTTACATGGATCCTGTCAGTGTGTGCTGCAGTAATGCATCCTTACATGGATCCTGTCACAGTGTGTGCTGCAGTAATGCATCCTTACATGGATCCTGTCACAGTGTGTGTGCTGCAGTAATGCATCCTTACATAGATCCTGTCAAAGTGTGTGCTGCAGTAATGCATCCTTACATGGATCCTGTCACAGTGTGTGCTGCAGTAATGCATCCTTACATGGATCCTGTCACAGTGTGTGCTGCAGTAATGAATCCTTACATGGATCCTGTCAGTGTGTGTGTGCTGCAGTAATGTATCCTTACACGGATCCTGTCACAGTGTGTGCTGCAGTAATGCATCCTTACACGGATCCTGTCACAGTGTGTGCTGCAGTAATGCATCCTTACATGGATCCTGTCACAGTGTGTGTGCTGCAGTAATGCATCCTTACATGGATCCTGTCACAGTGTGTGTGCTGCAGTTATTGAGCCTAGAGCTTTTGCCCAGTGATAGAGGTGTCTATATAGAATGCCATTTGTATGTATGTATGTATGTATGTATGTATGTATGTATGTATTGTATGTATTGTATGTCTTTCTTTATACAGCACCATTAATGTACATAGCGCTTCACAGTAGTAATTGTATGTGACAATCATATAAATAACAAATAATACAAATAAAAGATCATGGGAATAAGTGCTTCAGACATAAAAGTAACATTGTGGAAGAGGAGTCCCTGCTCCGAAGAGCTTACAATCTAATTAGTAGGTAGGAGTAACGTACAGAGACAGTAGGAGGGCGTTCTGGTAAGTGCGTCTGCAGGGGGCCAATCTTTATGTATCGTGTATAGTATTAGCCACAGTGCTATTCATATGCTTCGTTAAGCAAGTGTGTCTTAAAGGTGGCATTCCAGAGGTATGGGGCAGTCAGTGAGAAAGGTTTAAGGTGGGAGAGGGCATTAGATACAAGGGGGTAGAGAAAAGACATCCTTGAGCAGAACGCAAGAGTCGGGATGGTGTATAGCGAGAAATTAGGGCTGAGATGTAAGGAGGGGCAGAGGAGTGTAAAACTTTAAAAGTGATGAGAAGAATTTAGTGTGTGATGCAGGATTTGATAGGAAGCCAGGAGAGGATTTCAGCAGGGGAGACGCTGGGACAGATTTAGGAAAGAGTAGAGTGATTCTGGCAGTAGCGTTTAGGATAGAGTGTAGGGGAGACAGGTGAGAGGCAGGAAGGCCGGACAGCAGGAAGTTACAGTAATCGAGGCGAGAGAGAATGAGGGCCTGTGTCAGAGATTTATCAGTCGAGCAACAGAGGAAAAGGCGTATCTTTGTAATATTTCGAAGGAAAAAACGACAGGTTTTAGATATGTTTTGAATGTGAGAGGAGAAAGTGAGACAGCAGTCGAATGTGACCCCTAGGCAGCGTGCTTGGGCTAATGGGTGTATGACTGAACTTCCAACAGTAATGTGGAAGGAGGTAGTAGGGCCAGGTTTGGAAGAAAGTATGAAGAGCTCTGTTTTTGCCATGTTTAGTTTAAGGCGGTGGAGGGCCATCTAGGATGATATCGTAGAGAAACATTCAGAAACTTTGGTCTGTAAAGCAGGTGTAAGTTCGGGGGTTGAGAAGTAAATGTGTGTCTCATCAGCATAGATGTGATAGAATGAGTGTGTACACAGAAAAGAGGAGAGGTCCCAGGACAGAGGCCACAGAGAGGTTGATAGAGGAGGAGGAGGTGTTAGAAGAAGAGATGCAGAAAGTACGATGGGAGAGGTAAAAGGTGATCCAGGATAGAGCTTGTCAAGAGTATGGAGAATGTGAAGGAGAAGAGGGTTGTCCGCAGTATCAAATGCTGCAGAGACCTCTGTCTTTGGCTGCATGGAGGTCACTAGTTATTTTAGTGAGGGCTGTTTCAGTGGAGTGAGCAGTGCGGAAGCCAGATTGTAGAGGGTCTAGGAGAGAATAGGTGTTGAGAAACTGTAGCAATTGAGAGAATATTAGATGTTCAAGGAGTTTAGAGGCAAAAGGCAGGAGGGAGACAGGTTGATATTAAGAAAGACAGGTTGGGTCAAGCATGCTGTTTTTGAGTAATGGTATGACTGTTGCATGTTTGAAGGAGGAGAGAAAGGTACCAGAGTAGAGGGAGGAGTTAAAAATGTGTGTGAGCATAGGGATTGTAGTAGTAGCAAGAGGTTTTAAGAGATGGGAGGGAATGGTGTCAAGAGGGCAAGTGGTAGAGGGAGAAGAGGAGATCAGCAGTGACACATCCTCCTCCGAGACAGCAGAAAAAGAGTCAAGGAAGGCAGGAGGAGAGTTACGAAGTGGTGTAGGATGGGAGGAGGAAACAGAGGAGATGTCCTGACGTATGGATTCCACCTTTTCCTTGAAATACTCAGCAAAGTTCAGAGGTGAGATGGAGGAAGAGGCAGCGGTATGCGTAGAGAGTCAAAGACAGAGAAGAGTCGGCGTGGGTTAGTTGTACGTGTTGATTAGTTGAGAAAAGTAGATTTGTTTAGCCTGAGAGAGGGCAGAGTTGAAACAGGGCAGCATAAATTTATAGTGAAGGAAGTCTGCGAGAGTATGAGATTTCCTCCAGAGGCGTTCAGAGGAGCGAGTGGAGGAATGCAGCATGCGCGTGTGGGAATTTAGCCAGGGTCTGGGGTTAGAAGGGCAAAAATGGCAGCGAGAAAGCAAGGCTGGTAGATCAAGAGAGGAGGATAGCGCAAAGTTGTAGTTCTTGATAAGGTTGTCAGGGTCTGGAGCAGGGCTGAGAGAAGAGAGGGAGGAGTGTAAAGTGGAATCAAAAGCTAGTAGATTAATAGAGCGCAGGTCTCTGTAGAAATGTGGGGTAGATTGAGGTGGAGAAGGGGAGAAATGGAAAAGGAAGAGTGAGATTTTTTGGGGGGGGGAAACCAGATCTAGGTGGTGGCCATCCTTGTGGGTGCTGGCTGCAGTCCACTTTTGAAGGCCAAAAGAATAGGTTAGATAGAGAAAGCAGGAAGCCCAAGTGAGAGATGGGTTATCAATATGGCAGTTGAATTCTCCATGGAAAAGAACAGGGAAGTCAGAGGAGAGAAAGAAAGAGAGCCAGGATTCAAAGTGGAGAAAATCTGGAGAGTTTGAGCCTCAAAGGAGGGAAAAGTAAGGAATAGGAAGGGTTCGGTAATAACAAAGAGAGGAGAGCAGGAGCCACAACGCCTCCAGCCCTGCCATCAGGGCGCAGAGTGTGGGAGAAAGAAAGGCCACCATAAGAGAGGGCAGCTTCCAGAGCAGAGTCAGACTGAGTGAGCAAAGTCTCAGTTATAGCAAAGAGAAGCAGGGAGTGAGAGAGAAAGAAGTCATGTACAGAGAGGAACTTGTTAGAGAGGGAGCGAGCATTCCAAAGGGCACAGGAGAAAGGGAGAGAGGAGGGAGGGTGGCAGGGGATGGGTATGAGGTTGGAGGGGTTAACACCAGAAGGAGTAGAAGTTGCATTTGGCAGACGAGGACGAGAGCATGTAAAAATAAGGCAGGAATTGGGAGAGATATCCCCAGAAGCAAGGAGGAGAAGCATGGATAGAAAGAGAATGTGTGAGGATGATTTGTAGGGGTGTGTTTTAGTGCAGGGGGTATAGTTGTGTGGTGTCAGAGGGCGCAGGTAAGAAAGGAGTTCATGTGAACTGAGAAGTGGTGAAGGAAGGAGAGATGGAGATATATGAATAGAGTTAGAGACATACTGAGGCTGGTAGAAAGAAGTGCGTATTTTGAGATACTTGTTGTACATTTTTTACCAGTGCCCTTTGTACCTCTCTTGAGTTTCAGGGCGTTCTGTAGATACTCGTCCTCAGTGATTCGTTTCCCATCCAACTCCAGCTCTAGAGTGAAGTCCCGGACGCACCATATGAAGGACGGGAAGATCCTCTTGAACTCGGCTGAATCATCTTCATCCTCATCCTTATCTTTGGGTGATGATTTCACCTTTATCCGCTCAGTGAGCTCTGTCACATAACTGGGAGATGCTAAGGAGGAACTGAGGGGTCAGACTGACTGAGAACAGATACTTAAAAAGAGATCCGCAAGGTTCATGTAAAGGAAAACCCAAAGAGTTCTGGATGCTATGTACAGTTCTGCTGGTTACTGTGCAAGATGCCAAGGAGTTCCTCCTCCATAGCACTTGTGTCCGTAACCACAGGATTTTCCAATAAGCCTCCCACCAGTCCGAGTTCCCAAAGCACACGGCTTCATCTACACAAATAACGAGATTCCGCAGCGCACCGGATAGAATAAGCGTCCCAGCCCCAGAATAAACCAGTATGTCTGTGTCCTCAGTCTGCTGCACTCCCATCGTACAGTATGTTTCTGTGCTTAATCAGTGGCCGGCCTGCGGCTCTGATTGTCGCTCTGTCCAGTGCGCTGTAAAAGCTTCTCACTTGTTTAAAGCCGAGATATAACCAGGGCCATTAATACAAAAATACTTTTTTGGGAGTTTGGACAGGACTCTCTTAACTCTTTCACTGCCCCCAAACAGTTTTTCCTCTAAATGCTCCTTTTTCAAGTATTGCTCACACTGACACCATAAAGGATACTGCAGCTTCTCCACACTATCTTGGTCAATAGTCCCCACACTGTTATACACCAGGGTGCTGCTCAGCAGAACAGCCAGAGAGAAGATCCAGGCGTCGTTCCTACTATCTCCCTGAGACAGAGAAACAGAATCATTGTAACACAGAACGCCCCTGTGCAGTGCTAGAGACGCCCTAATATATACAGCCACTTAGTCCATCTTACACGTACATTAACCCCTTATCTGATAGACCGTTCTGCAGCACTGAGCAGTGTTAACATGCGTCTCCTGCATAGAAGGAACCAGACTGGAGGTCACACAGAGACATCTGTCCCCACTCACCTTCTCCACGTCCCCCAGCCCCTCTGTGTCCAGCAGCACCAGGGTGTGTCCAGGTTTAGAAGGGTGAGGGACACACCACATCCAGATCCCTTTAGTCTTGGACTGGACAGTGGATCCCAGAGCAAAACCTGGAGGAAAGGAGTGAGAACAAATATAAAACATTAGAGATAGAAAGGTAGAGAAAGAGTGGGAAACAGGTAATGACTTGTATCAGAGAGAGGCCGTGGGAGGGAGAAGGAGCGCTTCCTAATGGGCTAAAGAACCCACTATTAGGGCCATTAAAGATTAGAGGCTCTATGGGGAAGACATGCAGGATTATTTTATGTTTAGACTTTGTATAGCATACTGTGCAGTGTTATATAAAACTGTATTTTAATGACTACAGGTCAAAAGTGAATCATTTGTATAACATGGGTTAGATAGATAAAAGCGCTATACTGGGAATAACAGCTCTGCTATTCTGTAAGGAGAGTGTAGATTTGTTGTAGGTTGTAATTCCATATAGAGAAACAATATTAGAGTTATGTATGTGTATTTATCATCATCCTCCCCAGCCCGTGTCTCCCCACTGCTGGATGAAGCCTCCCCAGTGATCCCCCAGGTCCTGCGGTTACAGCCGCTCTTCTCCACGTCGCTCCCCCACATTCCCTCATCTGATCCTCCCCAGCCCGTGTCTCCCCACTGCTGCATGAAGCCTCCCCAATGATCTCCCAGGTCCTGCGGTTACAGCCTCTCTTCTCCATGTCGCTCCCCCACATTCCCTCATCCCATCCTCCCCAGCCCGTGTCTCCCCACTGCTGGATGAAGCCTCCCCAGTGATCTCCCAGGTCTTGCAGTTACAGCCTCTCTTCTCCACGCTGCTCCCGCACATACTCTCATCCCATCCTCTCCAGCCCATGTCTCCCCACTGCAGGATGAAGCCTCCCCAGTGATCTCCCAGGTCCTGCGGTTACAGCCTCTCTTCTCCACGTCACTCCCATCCTCTCCAGCCCGTGTCTCCCCACTGCAGGATGAAGCCTCCCCAGTGATCTCCCAGGTCCTGCGGTTACAGCCTCTCTTCTCCACGTCACTCCCATCCTCTCCAGCCCGTGTCTCCCCACTGCTGGATGAAGCCTCCCCAATGATCTCCCAGGTCCTGCGGTTACAGCCTCTCTTCTCCACGTCACTCCCATCCTCTCCAGCCCGTGTCTCCCCACTGCTGGATGAAGCCTCCCCAGTGATCTCCCAGGTCCTGCGGTTACAGCCTCTCTTCTCCACGTCGCTCCAATCCACCTTCTTATTTTATCCCCCATCTTACTTTTGGTCTTGACTAATCAAGGTGGGCAATTATTGCTGCCGCCAAGTATCTCACAATAGTTACTAGACCGGTGAACCTGGATCAGGGTGCGGACTCACCAACCTGCTTCACTTTCAGTGACAATCCTTACACCATACAGCAGAGTGCATTTACGTTTGCACAATTCCTTGCTCCGTTTACACACCTTAACACTAGTACTCTTATCAATACTGCTGCATTCATTCCTTACATTACTAGTGGGTAGCCAGTATCCTTTATTGCTCTCTGCCAGAACATCAGGGTGGCAGACCAGGCAAGGGTATATAAGTTACATCAGTAGCAAGTGTCCTGCTTGAAGGATCTGGGAGGTTGGCACATGGTTGGGACCCCTTCAGTGATAGGGGCCTATGCAGAGAGCAGCGAATTTTAAAATTGGCGAGTTTAATAAAAAGTAGCTTTTTTGGAGAGTTTTATTCTCCATATGCAGAAATGTGCGAATTCTGCTATGTTTAACATGAATGCGTGTGGCGAGTTTAAATTGGCGAGATGCGCGCTGCAGAAATGTGTAAAAAAAATATTTGCGCCTTTTTTTTTCCTTTGCAATGGCCGCGAGCGGCAGCTTCTTGCCAACTTTTTCTGGCGAGGCAAAAAGGAGACAATCGCACCATTTTAATGCCGCGAACAGCCGCTACATGCCGTTCGCGCCTCTCTGCATAAGGATATTTTTAAAACTGGCGAGATGGAGGTTCTCGCCAGCCGCGAGGCGAGTTTTAGAAATAGAAAAACAAAATTGGCGCGTTTTTCGTAACTCGCCATTTTCTGCTGTTTTCTGCGCGATTTTCTCCAAAAAATGGCGAGTTTTGAAATAGCGCTGCTCTCTGCATAGGCCCCTTAGTGTTTACAAAGCATCTCTCCGTATTTGCCTTAAAAAAGCGCAGTGTATATTATACCCACACTTTCAGTATTTGAATAGAGTGGAGAAAATGATTGCATTCTTATTCCAGATTACATGGTTGATCCAGATCACCTACCACAGTGTTCCCACTTAATGGATCCAATTTGCATTTAATTATCGTTTTAACACCCATTATTTTAGCTTGAATATTGAATACATTTGCTTTAAATTATTATTCATTAATCATCCAGCAGGTGGGTGAGTGCCCAAACTGGGTCTCTACCTCTTACTCAGTTCCCCTTTATCTCCTGCACCCAATTTTACAAGTCTGCCTGTCCATGAAATGTCTGTGAATTGACTGTATAACCCAGCACACCTAATGTAACCATGTATTGTTATAACAAGAGACAGGGGGTGCCCAATGCTGCATCCAATTGACAAAACATATAAAGTAAAATACTTCAATAATAATAATTGGTTATTTAGTTAACCCTTTGGCCAAAGGTGTCTTAAGCCTGCATACCAACGTCAAGGTATAACCAAAATAATGCAGGTCCTACACTAACTACACTGTGAACCCTTCCTTTTACCTCTGTGAGAGGGGAAAAAACCATAATGGGTCTTGTTCCTGCAGCAAGTGAAATGACCTTCCAAGTTAAAAGGGTGAAGGAGGAGGAGTGAGCTCTGGGGGAGGAGTGAGCTCTGGGGGGAGGTGCCACAGCCTCCAAAGAGACATAGGTTAACACAGATACCCAGCAAGCTCAAACTCCCACACCCACCACAAAGTGAATATATATTTATGTCAACCAGAGAGCTACTGAGCGTGGCAATTGTATATAACAAGAGACAGGGGGTGCAATATTATTATTGAAGTATTTTACTTTATATATTTTGTCAATTGGATGCACCATTGGGCACCCCCCGTCTCTTGTTATATACAATTGCCACGCTCAGTAGCTCTCTGGTTGACATAAATATATATTCACTTTGTGGTGGGTGTGGGAGTTTGAGCTTGCTGGGTATCTGTGTTAACCTATGTCTCTCTGGAGGCTGTGGCACCTCCCCCCAGAGCTCACTCCTCCTCCTTCACCGTTTTAACTTGGAAGGTCATTTCACTTGCTGCAGGAACAAGACCCATTATGGTTTTTTCCCCTCTCACAGAGGTAAAAGGAAGGGTTCACAGTGTAGTGTAGGACCTGCATTATTTTGGTTATACCTTGACGTTGGTATGCAGGCTTATGACGCCTTTGGCCAAAGGGTTAACTAAATAACCAATTATTATTATTGAAGTATTTTACTTTATATGTTTTGTCAATTGGATGCAGCATTGGGCACCCCCTGTCTCTTGTTATATACAATTGCCACGCTCAGTAGCTCTCTGGTTGACATAAATATATATTCACTTTGTGGTGGGTGTGGGAGTTTGAGCTTGCTGGGTATCTGTGTTAACCTATGTATTGTTATAACTCTGTGCCCAGGACATAAGCGAGAATGTGTGGTAACTCCCAATGTATTACTTCCTGTATAACTCTGTGCCCAGGACATGCGTGAGAACGTGCGGTAACTCCCAATGTATTACTTCCTGTATAACTCTGTGCCCAGGACATGCGTGAGAACGTGCGGTAACTCCCAATGTATTACTTCCTGTATAACTCTGTGCCCAGGACATACGCGAGAACGTGCAGTAACTCCCAATGTATTACTTCCTGTATAACTCTGTGCCCAGGACATGCGTGAGAACGTGCAGTAACTCCCAATGTATTACTTCCTGTATAACTCTGTGCCCAGGACATGCGTGAGAACGTGCGGTAACTCCCAATGTATTACTTCCTGTATAACTCTGTGCCCAGGACATGCGTGAGAACGTGCGGTAACTCCCAATGTATTACTTCCTGTAACCCTGTATAACTCTGTGCCCAGGACATGTGTGAGAACGTGCGGTAACTCCCAATGTATTACTTCCTGTATAACTCTGTGCCCAGGACATGCGTGAGAATGTGCGGTAACTCCCAATGTATTACTTCCTGTAACCCTGTATAACTCTGTGCCCAGGACATGCGTGAGAATGTGCGGTAACTTCCAATATATTACTTCCTGTAACCCTGTATAACTCTGTGCCCAGGACATGCGTGAGAACGTGCGGTAACTCCCAATGTATTACTTCCTGTAACCCTGTATAACTCTGTGCCCAGGACATGCGTGAGAACGTGCGGTAACTCCCAATGTATTACTTCCTGTATAACTCTATGCTCAGGACATGCGCGAGAACGTGCGGTAACTCCAAATGTATTACTTCCTGTAACCCTGTATAACTCTGTGCCCAGGACATGTGCGAGAACGTGCGGTAACTCCCAATGTATTACTTCCTGGTAAAACTTTTTTTATAAATAAATAAATAAGAGTGCTATTGTAACAGGGGACTTATCCCTGTTCAGTAATATGCCTTTAATCTAGCAGTGTGGTAGTTAATTACTAAACACCACCTGCCTGATTAGATTGCTTACAAAAACCTGTCTGTTCAGACAGGAAGTGACTCTCTTTAGCTCTGACTGAGAGCTGACCTTTGGAGACACCACAATGTCTTGAGTTCTGCCAGCCACACAGCAGAGCTGATTTCAAGACACAGGGAAAACTACTGCACCTGAAGCTGAACCAGGAAGTGAAATTTTCCCTCCAAGAAACAGATAAGACTTTTATTCTTAAGAGACTGCTTATATCTGCTTATGTCATGTTATACTGTATGTTTTGGGGCTGCGAGAACTGCTTGACTAAGGGAGATGTGAATTATTGCATAGTGTTTCACTAGAAATACTCCCAAGTGAATGGAAGCTTTGTTCCCCCCCCTGTGTTTGGATGAATTTCCTGATGAAAAGGAAAAGTCACAATAAAGCCTTATTATAATTTCACATTATAAACGACTCCAAGTGTGTACCTCTGTGAACGTCCGTCTACATATGGTGTCAGAAGTGGGATAAGAGGTGTCTTTGTAGTTAAAAAGGACCGGAGATTTTTATGTGAAAATTTTTTTTATGCTTTTTGCCTACAAACAGTCTGAGAAAAAAAAAAAACCTCATGCTGCAGAGATCGGAATTAAAGGGATACACACCACTGAAACCACACTGCACTGAAACTTACAAAAACCCAGAAGAGACTGCTGAAGTAGCTAAACCTTAATTTGCCTATCACAAAGTGTAATATGGTCATTGAAATAGGGGTTTTGCCTTTCAGCCATAGACAGGGTTCAAGAAGTGAGTCAGCCCTTAAAAAGGGATAGGTGTTTGTTGTTTTCAAAAGTTTCGCTGAAGCAGTGAATACAGATGGTGACCCCCGAGTGGTACTGATTTTGAAAATAAAGGTTGCCACACCGCATAGGACTACCAGCTGTTGCCATGCAGCCTAGAGAAAATGGAGAATTCATCCCACGGTTAACCGAATATCCAGAGGGCCCAAGGCAGAAGTCGTGTACCCCAAAGAAGTGTCTGTCCGGTGCCAACAGTGAGGAACCCTCAACTAGTCATCCCAGGGAAGCTGAGCCGGAACCAAAGAGTGACGATCCCTTGACCAGCCCTGAAGACGCCCTGAAAATTGCCACGCATGACTGTGATCTGCTCTGTAAAGAATTGGGAAGAGAGAGAAAAAATAATGCTGAGCTACAGAAGACTGTGCTCGCAATTTACTCTGCGGCCAAGACCAAATTGGAGGATCTTAAGACTGAGCTAGATACTGCAAAGGCTACTATTTCCGCCATGGATGAAAAGCAGAGCCAATCTGATAAAATGGTGGCTACGCTAAAGCGGAAGTATGAGGAGGCACTGAAGCAGATGACAGTCTTCCAGCAAGAGGTTCACACTCTTTGTATAGAGCTTGATGCCTCACATCATGAGACCAACAGCTGCCGCACAGACCTGGAAGTTTCCAGAAAGGAACTACACAGTCTCACTGAGGAGCTGGACATTGCTAAAGAAACTACTGTCAATCTTGATACAGATCTCAAAGTCTCTCAGAAGGAGCTTCAGACCCTCAACCTAGAGAAAGAAGTCTCACGCCAGGAGATTGTCATTCTCAAAGCAGATGTGCGTAAATGGAAGGAGGACTGCAAAGAAGCCCTGAAGAATACAGAGACTGAAAAAGGAGAAAGTTCAAGATTAAAAAGAGAAAACTTAAAACTGAAAGAAGAAAATTTTCAGTTGACAGAAGAAGTCAAGGAAAAGTTTGACGCAGAACACCGACTGCAGAACCAACTGCAAGGTCTGCGTACACACCTCCAGTATGCTGAGGAGAAGCAGCAAACGCTACAGGAAGAAATACTGCAGGCTGCTAAAGAGGTACAAGCGCTGCAGGAACGTCTGAATACCCAGTACGTCCCCACAGAGCAGTATGAGGAGCTAAAGGCCACGCTGCATGTCTTCAGAGCATCGTTGGAAGCAGAGCTTCGATACCAGCTGACTCTGAATGAGAGGGAGCGTGAGAAGGCTCAGAAACTGGAGCAAGAGCTGGAGAGACAGAGAGACTGTTCCATTCCCTTGAGTCAATACACCAAGGAGAAAACAGACGCAGCGGCAACCTTGACGACAAAAATTACAGAGCTTCAGAATATGAAGGAGACTCTGATACAGATTCCTCCAATACGGAAAAAGGTATTGGCTCTGCCCAAACACCAGTATCCCACAGTAACTAATGCCCGTAAGGACAAGGGTACAGTGAGAGTTGGGGACTCCACGCAACTTCGTAATTTTGTGTTGAAGTTTGAGCCACCAAAGAAAGCACTAGCCAAACCTACAGCTGCCCAACAGGCAACAAACAGAGGTAGGAGTGCAGAATCAAAGCCAGAAGAATCCTTAGCTGAAGAAGCTGAACTGGCGACTCCGTGGTGTGGAGAAGCTGCAGAAAGACCACTTCAAGAGCAGAAAACTCTAAGGGCTATTCCTAACTGCTCTACAACTGTTGCCATACACTTTGTCTACAAAAAGAGGAGTGCCCGACGCAACAGAAATCTCAAGACCGCGCACGCGATAAAAAGACTTTACATGGAAAAAGTCCTCCTCGAGCGACTGAGGAGTGCTGATCTCAAGCATCTTCGGGAGGAGACAAAAATAAACTGGAGAAAGGGCTCCAATCCCAGCAGGACAGAGGGTTCTCTTCCTCCATCCACTCTCATTCAAGTCACAGAAAGATCTCAAATGAGAGTGGAAGGATGGGCTTTGGCCGTGGTAAGCCCGAGCTATCCCCCACAAACAGGGGAGGTATGTAACAGGGGACTTATCCCTGTTCAGTAATGTGCCTTTAATCTAGCAGTGTGTTAGTTAATTACTAAACACCACCTGCCTGATTAGATTGCTTACAAAAAACTGTCTTTTCAGACAGGAAGTGACTCTCTTTAGCTCTGACTGAGAGCTGACCTTTGGAGACACCACAATGTCTTGAGTTCTGCCAGCCACACAGCAGAGCTGATTTCAAGACACAGGGAAAACTACTGCACCTGAAGCTGAACCAGGAAGTGAGATTTTCCCTCCAAGAAACAGATAAGACTTTTATTCTTAAGAGACTGCTTATATCTGCTTATTTCATGTTATATGTTTTGGGGCTGCGAGAACTGCTTGACTAAGGGAGATGTGAATTATTGCATAGTGTTTCACTAGAAATACTCCCAAGTGAATGGAAGCTTTGTTCCCCCCCCCCCCCTGTGTTTGGATGAATTTCCTGATGAAAAGGAAACTGCATAATAAAGCCTTATTATAATTTCACATTATAAACGACTCCAAGTGTGTACCTCTGTGAACGTCTGTCTACAGCTATTTATCAATAAGAAGTCATTTTTAAGTGAGTTTGACATGTTATCGCAGCTTTCTGAATAGCTGGACATGCAAACTCGCTTGAAAAGTGCTCTTACCAGTCGCTAAGCCATTTATCAGAGTTTACTGAATAGGCACCATAGTGTCTTTAATCACTGTGATGGTAGAGCTAGCTGGCATCACAAAACTGGGATGAAGCCCAGCTACACTGGCGACACGTTTAATTTGAGTAGGGCTAGTACCGCAAGCCGGGACATGTCCCGGCTTGCTAGCCCCACTCCCTCGGCGTGCCGCGCGTCACCGACGCGCGGTCACGCGTCATCAGGAGCCTGCGCCCCCTGCACGCGCGTCCAGGGCTCCCCGAGGGAGCCCTGGTGTCCCGCGATGTGGGGGACGGCGGCAGGGGGTTCCGGGGGACCCGGCGGACCCGGCAGCGGGGAGGAGAAAGCCCTGATCGGAGGGCGCTCCTCCACGGCTTCGGCGCGCGCCCGGCACCCTGCGGCGCGCGCCAGGTTACTGCTGCGGCCGAGACCGGGCAAATGCTCGAATAAACTCGGCCGCAGCAGTAGCTACCCCTAAATCCATGTAACTTGGCCAACTTTGTAAGGCTTATTTGGCCAAATGTAGTTTAATATCTGGGGAAGAACAGGGAATGTGTAAATGTATTTCCATGTCTGTAAGAATGTATTTCAAAGTCTGTATTTGTTATTCCCTGTAAATGCAATCCCACAGTTTAGTGAATCAACATTGTTCCCTGTTAATTCGATTCCCAAGTCTAGTTGAGCAAGCAATATGAGATAAAGTGTTTGTGATCTATGTGTAGGCACTGTGATGTGATTTGAGAGTCAGCCCTGTAAAGTGTTAATTGGATTAAGTGAACAATCAGGGATGGGGATGGGTGCTTAGCACACCCTCTAGCTGTTGCGGCACTAACTTAATTTGTGCTCTGATTGTCCAGTAGCCCCCTCCCATGCAAAGGATAGCCACAGAGGGCTATATAAGGAGTGCAGCTGATCAGAGAATGAGATCTACCTTCAGAGAGCATATGAGAGCAAGAGAGGCTAACAGAGACTGAGACACTCTGGGAAGGAGTGTGGGGATTCCCTCAGAGGACTATCTGAGAGACATTCTGTGAAGGAGTTTGATCTTTACAGTTTCCAGCTGGAGATACATGTTAGAGTGGCTGCTGTAAGGAATCCACTACTGGCTTTGACTATAGCCTTGCAGAATCATGCAGTTGCAAGCTTCCCCTGGCAATCAAAGGCACATGTGCTGCCTCAGCTTCTGCCCTGTGCTACATCATTGGAGGAATACTCACACACCCTCCTCCTGTGATTGGATCACCGCCCTTTATATTCTAGGCGTTGGCACTGAACCAGCGCCGAGGATAATTTCCTACCTGGACGTTACTGTCTCTGTCACAAACCGTCCCAGGCCTCACTCCAAGTGTTCTTACCTTCCAAGTTCCTGAGTATCCAGAGGCCTGTTCCTGGACGTCCGTGCTGAAGCGTTGTTGCCAGCACTGGTACCTGCTGCTATCTCCTTGCAGTGGCCTGCCCTGGACGTCTGTGCTGAAGCATTGTTGCCAACACTGGTACCTGCTGCATTCCCTCCTAGCAGTGGCTACCCTTTCTGTTCCTGCGGCCTGCTGCTATCCCCCTGCAGTGGCCTGTCCTGGACGTCTGTGCTGAAGCGTTGTTGCCAGCACTGGTACCTGCTGCATTCCCTCCTAGCAGTGGCTACCCTTCCTTTCCTGCGACCTGCTGCTATCCTCTTGCAGAGGCCTGCCTTGGACTTCTGCGCTGAAGCGTTGGTTCTTCCCGACACTGCCCTGCGGTGAACTTCGGCCAGCCTGCTGTCTCCTCCTGCTGAGATCGGCGTCATGGGCCGAGGCCGCTCCTCGCGCAGAAGCCACCCCCGCGCTCACGCTCCTAAGCTGAAGCGGGGAACTCCTGACTTCCTGTTGCCGAACTCCTGCTTCATTAAGGACGATGCTGCCTTCTCCAATCCTGACCCTGCGATGTACGACTATGAACTGCGCACTCCGGATCAGTCTGCGTGGACTAAGGTCGGTGATAATATAACTCCACCTCAGCCCCGCGGTCCGGTCCCGGTTTGTGGCGAGCATCGGCGTAACAGCATGCTCGGCCAACAAAAACCGGACCGCGCTGTGGCGGGGGTGGGCAATTTTCCAACTGAAGTTATGTCCCGGCCTGCGTACTAGTCCCACTGTGAAGGCCAGTATCTGTGTGAAATAATAGCCTTGATTGAAGACCTGTTTACGTATGAAGGTTTAACCCCTTTGCAAAGACAATGCCGTTGTGATCTCTTCCTTAAGGCTTGCTGCATCCGGGACTTAAAGCGGTCTCTAGCTGATTGTATACGCTCCCCTGATTCCCCTTTAACCTGGGATAACGTGTACCCTTTGGAACTGGCCGACGCCCAAGAGGCACTCTATGCCCTGGCCTCATCACTGGACATTCATCTAGTACAACAGGGCGCCCTCCTCATGTTGGCTCAATATCAGGATATACTTCATGTACTTTCCTTAACACTTGACATTTATATAAAAGAACAGGACCCCCTTCTTGCCAGCTACGCTGCTGCTTGGCAGATCTCCTATGCTGCCAGTCCTGTTGCTAAACCTGTGGGGGTACCTCCCTCTCCTAAGAATGACCAAACCATCTCTCTGTCGCTGCCCACTAAGGAAGAAGCTGCCACGCTCCCTAATCCTGAGTTAACCTCCCTAAATTCTGTCCTGAGGTTATTCCGGTCTTAACCCCTGCTAGTCAGGCCTATGAGTCCCCCACTGTAAATCCCTGCATTCCCCAGGTCAGTGTGTCTTCCCTAGCACCAGAGAATGAATCCTGTTTGCCCTCTTTTTCTAAACCAAAAATTCTAAGCTCTGTTCCCGAGGTTTTTTCTGTTTTAACCCCTGCTAGTCTGCTCTGTGAGGTCCCCACTGCTAACCCTAGTATTCCACAGTTTAATGTTAGGTCCCTAGGGCAAGAGGCAGAACCCCCTATGACCCCACTCTTGGAGACTAGCTTCTATTTCCCTGATTCTCGGGTACAGAGTAATTTAACCCTTGAGGTTTTTCCTATGTTAACCCCTACAGGTCAGCCCTATGAATCTCCCTTGGTAAATCCCTGTAGTCCGTCAGTCAGGGACACCTCCTTAGCCTCAGAGGATGAACCCCTTATGTCCCCTGACTCAGCTAAAATTCTCGGGGCTACGCCCCCTGAACTTTCAGCAATAATACTGGCTCCAGTTAAGAGTATTCTGGAGCCGTTTGTTTCTCTAAACCTGTTCGCAGAATCCCTACTCCTAGGTATTTCGCTGACCCCGTCTGTCACTCAGAGAGCTGAGACCCCTGCTTCTGAGCATAGACCCCTTTTCGTGGAATCTGTTGTCGTTTCTGATGTCCCAGACACTCTTTCCCAAATACCCACTTCAGAGACCAGCACAGTCGTGGTTGCCCCACTTGCACTGTCTGTGGTCTCCTTTTCTCAAATCCTAGGGTTTAAAGTGAACAGTACATATTATGTCCCTTTCCAAGTGACCCCTTCTGAGATCAGCATATCTGCTGTTGCTCCCTTAGTACAATTACAGTCAGGGTTCCCCTTTTTGAAGGATCAAGTTTTCAAATGTAAAACTCCCTTTATCCCTGATTTTGTAAACCTGCAGTCCCTTCTCACTGTAGTTAAAGGTTCTCAAGCAGCCGCTGAGTTAAGCTCTGCCGCTGCAAAATCTTCAGTTGTAGAAGCAACCTTGCCTAGCTTACTTCTGTCGGTCCTTTCTGTGATGCCTATCACCTTTACTAAAATTTCTGTTTTGCAAGGTATTTCTCCTATTAAGTCTGTGATACCTGCAATTCCTTTCATTGGTTCCAAAAACTCTGTCACTAAGTTTCCCATGGAGTCTGATGCCCTCACTAGGGATTTTCTGGGACCCAATTCTGAAACAAGCGCAATGTTCTCCGATTTCATTACAAGCAAGATGTCCCTTGTTTCTATTGGAAAGTCTACCCCAGTTTCTCTCACGGATCATGCCACAGCCTCCAGGATCATTAAAAATGACTTTAAGTCTGGGATGCCCACTCCTGTAATAATACTGTTTCACGCTGATTCACCCACAGTATTCGGGGTATCCACTGCTGACTGTATGTCTACTACCACAAACTCGGGGTTATCGCATTTGGACCTTTCCCTTTTTTCAAAAGATCCCGTCTTTAAGATGGACGTATATTTCTCTGTGTCTTCCACAATACTTGGGGTACTTGCTATTGACTGTCCTGTCCCAAAACTAGGGTTATCTCTCAAGACGGTGCCTGGAGCTACCGATGTTAAAAACCCTATGTTTAAAACAGTAACAATTTGCATTGCTTCTCCCACAGTATCATGTGAAACCTGGGTACCTGGGACCTCCACTCCGAAGCCAAGCTCTAGTTCTCTGTCTTCTTTCTCTGTGTTGGAGGTACCCAGCTTTAACCCCAAGACTTTTTTCCCTAAGGCTGATGCACCGCTTAACCGCCTGCCTTTTTGGATAAGATCTGTTTTCTCACCTTTCAAACAGACTCCTTACACGCAGGTCTCTGTGCGGTGCCCAAAGTGCCCTTTCTGGATGGCATTTGGCCTTTCTCTAAGACGAAGATACCCTTACTGGACCTCGTCGCTTTACCTGAAGCGTCCGTCCCTATTCTCTATGGGTCCATTATGGGTATAGACATGCTTATTATGTCCTTCACCAAGGCCACAATTTCGGAGTTGATTCTCTCTAAAGATCACAAACCAAAGGAAGCGGATCCTTCTTCAACTGCCAGTACCATGACCAAGGGTTGCATACACACTGCTACAGACTCTTGCAAATTGCCTAGGATAGCAACCCTGTTTTGTATCAAAAGTACCGCTGCTATAGTGTGTAGTGAACCCTCCCGCCCCATTCCCTCGCTAACCATCAACCGGAATTCCTTGGAAGCTAAAGACTTTCTCAACTTCCTCCGTGCTGATTTTACTAAAGACATTGCCTTCTCTGAAGATCCCTCTGCCAATTTTGTCCGACAATCTGTGTCCTGTGTCCCGTACTCTTGGACTAATTCTATGCACCGGACACCTGGCTACTGCCCTTCTGATGTTCCCATTCCGGAGCCCTCAGGTCCCATTGTCCATGTACCAAGAACTGCAGTGCCACCGCTGTCTTTTATGGCACTCGTCAATGGACATCTGGATTGTGGACCTAATTCTCGCCGGAGACACTTCTGGAACAACTCAATGTCTCCCAGACCTATGAATGGTCCTGTCCACCCAGGCTTCTCACCCAGTGGTGGGGGTACTGTAAGGAATCCCAACAAACTATGGGCTTTCAACGCCACCTCTCGCCTAAGGAGGTTTAGGAACAATTCCATGTCCCCCAAATCTGTGATGGTTCTTGTTCGTCCGGAGGTCTCACTTGAAGGGGGGGTACTGTAAGGAATCCACTACTGGCTTTGACTATAGCCTTGCAGAATCATGCAGTTGCAAGCTTCCCCTGCCAATCAAAGGCACATGTGCTGCCTCTCATTGCAGCTCCTACCCTGTGCTACATCATTGGAGGGATACTCACACACCCTCCTCCTGTGATTGGATCTCCGCCCTTTATATTCTAGGCGTTGGCACTGAACCAGCGCCGAGCATAATTTCCTACCTGGACGTTACTGTCTCTGCCACAAACCGCCCCAGGCCTCACTCCAAGTGTTCTTACCTTCCAAGTTCCTGAGTATCCAGAGGCCTGTTCCTGGACGTCTGTGCTGAAGCGTTGTTGCCAGCACTGGTACCTGCTGCTATCTCCTTGCAGTGGCCTTCCCTGGACGTCTGTGCTGAAGCGTTGTTGCCAGCACTGGTACCTGCTGCATTCCCTCCTAGCAGTGGCTACCTTTCCTTTCCTGCGACCTGCTGCTATCCTCTTGCAGAGGCCTGCCTTGGACTTCTGCGCTGAAGCGTTGGTTCTTCCCGACGCTGCCCTGCGGTGAACTTCGGCCAGCCTGCTGTCTCCTCCTGCTGAGATCGGCGTCATGGGCCGAGGCCGCTCCTCGCGCAGAAGCCACCCCCGCGCTCACGCTCCTAAGCTGAAGCGGGGAACTCCTGATTTCCTGTTGCCGAACTCCTGCTTCATTAACGACGATGCTGCCTTCTCCAATCCTGACCCTGCGATGTACGACTATGAACTGCGCACTCCGGATCAGTCTGCGTGGACTAAGGTCGTGATAATATAACCCCACCTCAGCCCCGCGGTCCGGTCCCGGTTTGTGGCGAGCATCGGCGTAACAGCTGCTGTGTGATCAGCCCTCTGAGATCCTGGACTAGAAGCGGACAGGACAAGCGTTCGTGATGCAGGCCCTGCACCTAGCGAGGCCAGAGTCTACTCCCCAGGCCCCCAGTTGGTATTGTATTTTGCTTTGTACATCTTGGTTTTGTCTGCTGGCGTGCTAGAATATACCCCATTGTTGTTTTATTCAACAACTTTGTCCTGCCCGGTGCCGGTGATCCCGGTGGTTTCGGTGTAAAAGTGCAGGTCTCCCGTGACAATCACTTAAAAATTAAACATGGACAGGATGCCAAATGTCTCCTCTGCAAGGGACTGGGTGGTCCTAAACAAAACTAGAGAGGAGGGAATAGGTTAAATCACTATCCAGGAGAGAGAGTTACTGGATCTCTCATCTTAAAACACTGGCTCCAGCTGGTTTCAATATAGACTTTGTTCTGGCTTCTTTCTTGGGTGACAGATATGTTTTGTTTAACTGTAAGGGAATAGCGTGCATTAACAGTTTGATAGCGAGACACAGACCGGATGATCTGACAGTTAATTTTACAATTCTACTATTGGGGTCCTTCATATACGTATCCAGATTTCCAAATTGTTACACAGTATGAAATTGCATTTTTGTGTTTACTACATGACATTAATTATTATTGGTTCAATGTATGGTTATGCCCCGTGTGTTAAACGAGTGAGTATTATTTAGTTGCCCTATATACTGTACACCGTATACACATGTCTAATAGAGACATAATTCAGTCTGAACATGAAAGGGTTAACAGATTTTAAGTATTTAAAGCCTGCCAAGCAAGAGATGCCAGTACCCCAGAGGAAGTGACCAGGCTTGGTTACGAAACGCGTTGGGTGGAGCCTAAAGATGCAACATTACGGAAATAATAGAGGCGGAGTCACAGTGACATCATGGGGGAGAGCGGTGTGAGACGCGGCCGCGACGAGAGAGACGCCAACCTCAGTGAGAGGATTAGCATAGACCAGCTCAGTATCCCGCTGTGAGAGGTGTGAGCAGCGGAGATGTGAAGGAGAAATGCCAGGATATTATGCTCGCACCTTCTCTAACATGTGAACAGGAAGTAATTACATGTCACCACAATGTGTCACATACCCAGTGAAGGTCAGGAATGCAATAAATCTTAATTCTCATGTTCTGCTCTCCTGCATTTGTTTACATTTCCATTGATAATTAATACCGCTAAGTCACCGCGAGTTTCCTGCGCGGGAATAGAACGGTCCCACACAGGGCCTTGTATAGAATATGTGTGGGGTTTGGTGAATCTATGTTGTGTCCTTTTGTGTGAGGCGCTGGGCCTCTCTGTTTGGTGGATCTGTGGGGACACGTCCTGGGCTAGAGGGTTTGTTCACTTTCCTCAGCATATTCATGTTGCTGCATTTCTTACACGGAATAAGATAACCCACATGGCTGGATTTGCAGGTGAATGAGCCGTGTATATTAATGCTACCAATACTTAATACTTATCTTATCCCTGATTGGTAACACCAATACAGCTACTAGCACTGAAGTACTGTACATGGGGTGTGTGACTTTACACTGGGACTGTGCAGCGCTATACAGAGAGCTGCCCCTCTGTCCTGGGAAGAGGTTATATTTACATTGGGTCTCTCACCATTTCTCTTTCCCGCCAGCTTGTTCATCAGGTAGGACTTTCCAGTCCGATATTTTCCTACGATCGCCACGACGACCACGGGCTGAGTGATGTCAGACAGGATCTGCGCCGCGTCCTTGTTGATGACGAGATCCTTCCCTTCCTGATTCTCTATCAGACACACGGGGAGCGGCATCGCGATTTCTGGGGCCATTATCTGTCTGAGGATGAGAGGCAGAGGGTCTTTCCAATTCCTTAATCACTCCCTCTCTAGCCTGGGTGGTCTCTGCATCAAATTATATTAACACCTTCCCTGCCAGAGAGGCTTGGAAGCTATTCCATCCTACTGTGTCTGCATCACATGTGAGAAGTATTATTACTACGACTGATACATTGATGCACATCGGTTATGCAGAAGATGGTCACAGTAACTGCAGATCACACCCGATACATCACATGTGAGAAGTATTATTACTACGACTGATACATTGATGCACATCGGTTATGCAGAAGATGGTCACAGTAACTCCAGCTCACGCCCTATACATCACATGTAAGGAGTATTATTACTACGACTGATACATTGCTGCACATCGGTTATGCAGAAGATGGTCACAGTAACTGCAGCTCACGCCCTATACATCACATGTAAGGAGTATTATTACTACGACTGATACATTGCTGCACATCGGTTATGCAGAAGATGGTCACAGTAACCCCAGCTCACGCCCCATACATCACAGGTAAGGAGTATTATTACTACGACTGATACATTGATGCACATCGGTTATGCAGAAGATGGTCACAGTAACTGCAGATCACGCCCTATACATCACATGTAAGGAGTATTATTACTACGACTGATACATTGCTGCACATTGGTTATGCAGAAGATGGTCACAGTAACTGCAGCTCACGCCCCATACATCACATGTAAGGAGTATTATTACTACGACTGATACATTGCTGCACATCGGTTATGCAGAAGATGGTCACAGTAACCCCAGCTCACGCCCTATACATAACATGTAAGGAGTATTATTACTACGACTGATACATTGCTGCACATCGGTTATGCAGAAGATGGTCACAGTAACCCCAGCTCACACCCCATACATCACATGTAAGGAGTATTATTACTACGACTGATATATTGATGCACATTGGTTATGCAGAAGATGGTCACAGTAACTGCAGATCACACCCGATACATCACATGTGAGAAGTATTATTACTACGACTGATACATTGATGCACATTGGTTATGCAGAAGATGGTCACAGTGACTGCAGATCACGCCCTATACATCACATGTAAGGAGTATTATTACTACGACTGATACATTGATGCACATTGGTTATGCAGAAGATGGTCACAGTAACTGCAGATCACGCCCTATACATCACATGTAAGGAGTATTATTACTACGACTGATACATTGATGCACATTGGTTATGCAGAAGATGGTCACAGTAACTGCAGATCACGCCCTATACATCACATGTAAGGAGTATTATTACTACGACTGATACATTGCTGCACATTGGTTATGCAGAAGATGGTCACAGTAACTGCAGCTCGCGCCCCATACATCACATGTAAGGAGTATTATTACTACGACTGATACATTGCTGCACATCGGTTATGCAGAAGATGGTCACAGTAACCCCAGCTCACGCCCTATACATCACATGTAAGGAGTATTATTACTACGACTGATACATTGCTGCACATCGGTTATGCAGAAGATGGTCACAGTAACTGCAGCTCACGCCCCATACATCACATGTAAGGAGTATTATTACTACGACTGATACATTGATGCACATTGGTTATGCAGAAGATGGTCACAGTAACTGCAGATCACGCCCCATACATCACATGTAAGGAGTATTATTACTATGACTGATACATTGATGCACATTGGTTATGCAGAAGATGGTCACAGTAACTGCAGCTCACGCCCCATACATCACATGTAAGGAGTATTATTACTACGACTGATACATTGCTGCACATCGGTTATGCAGAAGATGGTCACAGTAACCCCAGCTCACGCCCTATACATAACATGTAAGGAGTATTATTACTACGACTGATACATTGCTGCACATCGGTTATGCAGAAGATGGTCACAGTAACCCCAGCTCACACCCCATACATCACATGTAAGGAGTATTATTACTACGACTGATATATTGATGCACATTGGTTATGCAGAAGATGGTCACAGTAACTGCAGATCACACCCGATACATCACATGTGAGAAGTATTATTACTACGACTGATACATTGATGCACATTGGTTATGCAGAAGATGGTCACAGTGACTGCAGATCACGCCCTATACATCACATGTAAGGAGTATTATTACTACGACTGATACATTGATGCACATTGGTTATGCAGAAGATGGTCACAGTAACTGCAGATCACGCCCTATACATCACATGTAAGGAGTATTATTACTACGACTGATACATTGATGCACATTGGTTATGCAGAAGATGGTCACAGTAACTGCAGATCACGCCCTATACATCACATGTAAGGAGTATTATTACTACGACTGATACATTGCTGCACATTGGTTATGCAGAAGATGGTCACAGTAACTGCAGCTCGCGCCCCATACATCACATGTAAGGAGTATTATTACTACGACTGATACATTGCTGCACATCGGTTATGCAGAAGATGGTCACAGTAACCCCAGCTCACGCCCTATACATCACATGTAAGGAGTATTATTACTACGACTGATACATTGCTGCACATCGGTTATGCAGAAGATGGTCACAGTAACTGCAGCTCACGCCCCATACATCACATGTAAGGAGTATTATTACTACGACTGATACATTGATGCACATCGGTTATGCAGAAGATGGTCACAGTAACTGCAGCTCACGCCCCATACATCACATGTAAGGAGTATTATTACTACGACTGATACATTGATGCACATTGGTTATGCAGAAGATGGTCACAGTAACTGCAGATCACGCCCTATACATTCAATTACCAGGGAGTCTGTCCTGCGCTTCTGTGTATCACACAAGTGTAGATAAGTATCAGACACTGGAGTTTGGCATGAGGGAGCTTAGCAGGGCCACAGAATTGACCGGTGCAGGGGGATACCGTTACCTCACCTGCTCCTCCGGTCTGGGACCCACTCTCCTCGCCTGCTCCTGCGTGACGCCGTCAGGGACGTCAAGGAAGTGGAAGAAGTTCGGCGCAACTGCGCATGTCTGAAGAATGAAGCTCCCGGATGTCTCTTCAAAAAAACTTTATTGAGCACGCACAAGGGCTACACCGTGGTCTCCCCCTCAACGCGTTTCACCCTTACACAGAGGGCTTCGTCTCGGAGTGGGGAGAAACGGTAGCAGCCTGTTTAAATACCCTAAAAAGCGGCATAAAAGTTAACCCTTTCAATACCCTTAGCCTATTAATTGAATGTCTATGCCATGATACAGTTATATCCATATTGTTAAAGTCAAGGTTTATAATAGACATATACATATGCATAGATTAAACTATTTGGCCATATATTGAAAGTGTATAAATACATTAAAACGCTGGTTACAACACTGCAACAGTACTGTTTCATAAGCCATAACAGCTTCAAGTCAATGTTGATATACATATACTGTCATAATACATAAAACAATTTTTTTATCATTAATACAGAAAAAGGCATTATTGTTTTAATGAATGATGCTGGAGTGGTGGGGAGGAGGAACTTTTGAGGTTTTTTGAATACCTGGCAGACAACACACTTAATCTGAAATTTACTCACACATATAATAAAAACCAAATACAATTTTTGGACTTGAATCTATATGTAGACATTGAGAATAAAATTCAATCAGATATCTACAGAAAAGATAATGCAAGGAATTTATTGCTTCATGCCAAAAGTTGTCACGCACGCCCTCTGGTCAGGGGCATTCCAAAGGGGCAGTTCCTGCGTTTACGCCGGAACTGCTCCACATTGGAGGCCTTTGTCCACAGGGCAGACGAGATGAGAGAGAGATTCCTGTCGAGGGGATATGATAGTACGGATCTGGATCTAGCGTATCAGAATGCATTGGAGACAGATAGAGATACGCTTATAAACATGACAGCTAGTTGTGCCAAGAAAGGTACACAGGTCGGGAACACAGAAGCGCCATTCTTTATCACCAACTATAGCGAGCAAGCGAACACTATTAAAGCAATAATACATAAACATTGGGCCACACTATCTTTAGATCCCTTATTAAATAAAATGGTCTGCGTGGGTCCCAAAATAGTGTTTCGCAGAGCAGCTACATTAGGGAATTTCTTATCACCAAGTATGTTGAAATCAACAAATTATAACAAAACTAAACTGTCCTTTTTTCCGAAACTAATCGGTTCATTTAAATGTGGACATTGCAAGATTTGTCCAAATATGATCAAAACTACACATTTTTTTAACCATGATGAAACACGCAGATTCCATATAAGAACGTTTATGTCATGTCAGACGAATTTTGTTATATATATGCTACAGTGCGGATGTAAAAAACAATATGTGGGGCTAACAAGCAGAGCCCTAAAAATCCGCATTTTGGAACATCTAAGGTTAATTAAAAACAAAGACATGACACATCCTGTACCAATACACTTTAATAAGTGTCTGTTGGGTTCTGTAGAGAATTTCCAATGTTGCGCAATAGAACACATAGCCTTACCCCCTCGGGGAGGGGATAGAACTAAATTCTTGCATCAACGAGAGGCGCATTGGATACATACATTAAATACGCTACAGCCCAACGGACTCAATGTTGATTGGGATCTGCGTTGTTTCTTATAGACTATTTAGATTAGATTACCTCGGGGAATGCTAGCATATATTTGTTCTCTCCATAAAAGATTGTTCAGTGTATTAAGTTTGTCATTTGGTTTATCTTCCGTTCGGTTCCCTTCTTTCCTTCCCCCTCCCACCCACCACACCTACACCCCCCCATCTCCCCCCCCTCCTTCCCCCTCCCCCCTTCCCCCCACCCCTTCCCCCCCCACCCCTCCCCCTGCTTTTTCCTTTCCTCCCCCTCAATTCCCCCCCCCCCTCCCCGCTTCTTTTGGTCCTCATTTTCCTTGCCAAACAGCATAATTCATTAAAACAATAATGCCTTTTTCTGTATTAATGATAAAGAAAAAATTGTTTTATGCATTATGACAGTATATGTATATCAACATTGACTTGAAGCTGTTATGGCTTATGAAACAGTACTGTTGCAGTGTTGTAACCAGCGTTTTAATGTATTTATACACTTTCAATATATGGCCAAATAGTTTAATCTATGCATATGTATATGTCTATTATAAACCTTGACTTTAACAATATGGATATAACTGTATCATGGCATAGACATTCAATTAATAGGCTAAGGGTATTGAAAGGGTTAACTTTTATGCCGCTTTCGCGGGCTTTATAGGGTATTTAAACAGGCTGCTACCGTTTCTCCCCACTCCGAGACGAAGCCCTCTGTGTAAGGGTGAAACGCGTTGAGGGGGAGACCACGGTGTAGCCCTTGTGTGTGCACAATAAAGTTTTTTTGAAGAGACATCCGGGAGCATCATTCTTCAGACATGCGCAGTTGCGCCGAACTTCTTCCACTTCCACGCCCTATAATCACATGTAAGGAGTATTATTACTACGACTGATACATTGCTGCACATCGGTTATGCAGAAGATAGTCACAGTAACTGCAGCTCACGCCCCATACATCACATGTAAGGAGTATTATTACTACGACTGATACATTGCTGCACATCGGTTATGCAGAAGATGGTCACAGTAACTGCAGCTCACACCCGATACATCACATGTAAGGAGTATTATTACTACGACTGATACATTGCTGCACATCGGTTATGCAGAAGATGGTCACAGTAACTGCAGCTCACGCCCCATACATCACATGTAAGGAGTATTATTACTACGACTGATACATTGCTGCACATCGGATATGCAGAAGATGGTCACAGTAACTGCAGCTCACACCCGATACATCACATGTAAGGAGTATTATTACTACGACTGATACATTGCTGCACATCGGTTATGCAGAAGATGGTCACAGTAACTGCAGCTCACGCCCCATACATCACATGTAAGGAGTATTATTACTACGACTGATACATTGCTGCACATCGGTTATGCAGAAGATGGTCACAGTAACTGCAGCTCACACCCGATACATCACATGTAAGGAGTATTATTACTATGACTGATACATTGCTGCACATCGGTTATGCAGAAGATGGTCACAGTAACTGCAGCTCACGCCCTATACATCACATGTAAGGAGTATTATTACTATGACTGATACATTGCTGCACATCGGTTATGCAGAAGATGGTCACAGTAACTGCAGCTCACACCCTATAATCACATGTAAGGAGTATTATTACTACGACTGATACATTGCTGCACATCGGTTATGCAGAAGATAGTCACAGTAACTGCAGCTCACACCCGATACATCACATGTGAGAAGTATTATTACTACGACTGATACATTGCTGCACATCGGTTATGCAGAAGATAGTCACAGTAACTGCAGCTCACACCCGATACATCACATGTGAGAAGTATTATTACTACGACTGATACATTGCTGCACATCGGTTATGCAGAAGATAGTCACAGTAACTGCAGCTCACGCCCTATAATCACATGTAAGGAGTATTATTACTACGACTGATACATTGATGCTCATCGGTTATGCAGAAGATAGTCACAGTAACTGCAGCTCACACCCGATACATCACATGTGAGAAGTATTATTACTACGACTGATACATTGATGCTCATCGGTTATGCAGAAGATGGTCACAGTATCCCCAGATCACACCCGATACATCACATGAGAAGATCTGTATCAATCTGTGCATCTCACATTTACTTAACACTAAGACCGAGTTATAGGGATTATATCTGTAACATTTGGGTTTTATTTTTACACTTTCTGTAACATTTACTGCTTTATAAATTGAACATTTCTTTGTAAATTAATGCTGAGGGCTTTCAATATGGGATGAAAGAAACAAAATGAGTGCTTACAGTGCAAGGGTTATAGGGAGCGGTTATATGGGGTATTAGGAGGAGTTATAGGGAGAGGTTATATGGGGTAATAGGAGGAGTTATAGGGAGGGGTTATATGGGGCAATAGGAGGAGTTATAGGGAGGGTTATATGGGGTAATAGGAGGAGTTATAGGGAGCGGTTATATGGGGTAATAGGAGGAGTTATAGGGAGGGGTTATATGGGGCAATAGGAGGAGTTATAGGGAGGGTTATATGGGGTAATAGGAGGAGTTATAGGGAGCGGTTATATGGGGTAATAGGAGGAGTTATAGGGAGCGGTTATATGGGGTAATAGGAGGAGTTATAGGGAGCGGTTATATGGGGTAATAGGAGGAGTTAAAGGGAGTGGTTATATGGGGTAATAGGAGGAGTTATAGGGAGCGGTTATATGGGGTAATAGGAGGAGTTATAGGGAGAGGTTATATGGGGTAATAGGAGGAGTTATAGGGAGGGGTTATATGGGGCAATAGGAGGAGTTATAGGGAGGGTTATATGGGGTAATAGGAGGAGTTATAGGGAGCGGTTATATGGGGTAATAGGAGGAGTTATAGGGAGCGGTTATATGGGGTAATAGGAGGAGTTATAGGGAGTGGTTATATGGGGTAATAGGAGGAGTTATAGGGAGCGGTTATATGGGGTAATAGGAGGAGTTATAGGGAGTGGTTATATGGGGTAGTAGGAGTTATAGGGAGCGGTTATATGGGGTAATAGGAGGAGTTATAGGGAGTGGTTATATGGGGTAGTAGGAGTTATAGGGAGCGGTTATATGGGGTAATAGGAGGAGTTATAGGGAGCGCTAATATGGGGTAGTAGGAGTTATAGGGAGTGGTTATATGGGGTAGTAGGAGTTAGGAAGAGGGGTTATATGGGGTAATAGGAGGAGTTGTAATGAGAGGTTATATGGGGTAATAGGAGGAGTTATAGGGAGAGGTTATATGGGGTAATAGGAGGAGTTATAGGGAGGGGTTAAATGGGGTAATAGGAGGAGTTATAGGGAGAGGTTATATGGGGTAATATGAGGAGTTATAGGGAGGGGTTATATGGGGTAATAGGAGGAGTAATAGGGAGAGGTTATATGGGGTAATAGGAAGAGTTATAGGGAGGGGTTATGAGGGGCAACAGGAGGAGTTATAAGTAGGTGCTATATGGGGTAATAGGATGAGTTAGAGAGAGAGGTTATATGGAGTAATAGGAGGAGTTATAGGGAGGGGTTATAGGGAGTAATAGGAGAAATTATAGGGAGGGTTATAGGGAGTAATAGGCGGAATTATAGGGAGGGGGTATAGGGAGTAATAGGAGGGATTATTTGTACCTGAGACAGCGGGGTGCCCGGCTTCTGGCTGTACTTAAAGGCAGGATCGCCCTAAATTTAGTGAGTTCCTTCCCCACTTGAGGAAGGCAGGTTACACAACTGGGGCCCTGGGATTGGGGCCTTCCCATGTGCTCTTCCCTCCGGGGGGAGAGTGAGTGTGGACCATACCTCTGCTAGGGATGTAGGGAAGATATAGGATGGTTGCGGATGCCCTTGGCCTGTAGTGATGGTCCAGGGACCATCTTTAGTGATAGCTGATCTGACAGACTGTATCCGGCAGAAGACTACTGTGTAACTGTTACTGCAGAGTATAGTAATAAACCTGTTCCTGTTTGCAATATACCTCCTGCCTTGTGTGTGACCTTACTAGGGGAAATACAGTTATATTTACCACACCAGCAGGTCCCTCTGTCCTCCGTAGCAAGAAAGCATATATACATAATAAAGACATTCTAATGGCCCTTAACCCCTTAATCACCTTAGCGGTTACTAACCGCTATAGTTATTAAGGGGTTAACCCACCCTGACCCGATACAAACCCGGGAGGCCTAAGCACCCAACCCTGACTGACTATATCCACCCTGTACCCATTGAGTAGTATAGTGGTACATCATACCCATATAATAATAATAATATGGGCATGATAAGCCTCTATAGCACTCAATGGGCACCCTAATGACAATACATTAATACACATGGCACACAATAATTAAACATAACTAAACTCCAAAAAAACACACTTCACTAAATAAAAACAGTAGCCAGCTAATCCAATCAATACAAGCAATAACAACATCAACAATGAATTAATTAAACCATTAACCAATCAAACCAATTAATTCCTAAACCAGCTAAAAATAAATAGTAACACTAACCAATCAAAACAATTAATTACTACAACATTAATGAATTTAAACAGTAAAATAGAAAGAAAGAAATTCTAACAATATCTGAGCTAACCATAAAACGCAGTAGCTAACATAATACAACATTAAGTACAAGCGAACACCAATCGCAAACATTTTATTATATTAAGCATGAAAAAACGAACAATCACATCCACATAATAAACTGAAAAAAACCAACACCAATACCAAGCGAGAAATGCCCCCCAAATATTGTCATAATAATGTATTAATCTGTACCCTTAAGAGGTACAGATTAATATATTATCAGTCAATGTGCCTCACCCAAAAAATCAAAAAACACATCCAATGAAGAAACCTGTAAAAAGAGACATTTACAAACATTCTATATATTACTTACCATTAGAAGCGTTGGCCCTCCGACTCCCGGGGGGAAGCTCACGTACCTCGAAGGCCTCCAAAAGCATCCGATGCCATCCGCCATGACGATCCGGCTCAGGTACCCAAATCTTCTTTTTACTTTCTTTAATCACCTTCTTCTATCTTCATCTGCAACCATTTCTTGATCTTCTTTATCTTCTATCTTCTTGTTGTAATCCAAAAAGCCCCGTGGTAGATCCCAATCGATGTTGTCTCGTCATCTTCTTGGGCTAAAATTAGGCGTCACGGCCTTAAATATGGCTTGTGACATCACATTTAGCCTCCAAATGGCTAACAGCTACCTGATTGGCTGTTAAAACCATGTTCCGACTTTAATTTTTTTTTTTTTACATGTCGTCACTTAAAGGGAATGATGCCAGCCAATCAGAATGGCTGTGCTTCATTTGCCTTTAAGATGACGTCACGAAGCCGGCGTCACATGGTATTTCAGCCAATCAGATCGTGGGAACCACACGCTTATTGGCTGAAATACCTTGTGACACCGGCCATCTTGGATTTAGTGACGTCATTTAAAGGGAATGATGCCAGCCAATCAGAATGGCTGTGCTTAATTTGCCTTTTAGCCGCTAAGGTAATTAAGTTGCTGTAAATGCATTTTTCCTGCATCGGATGCATGCCGGGGGGGCTCCGGAGCTGCTATTAATGGCTATCAGCTCCGGAGACCCCCAGCATCAATCCGAGACAGGAAAAGGGCCTGATTTTTTCTAAGTCCTGACACATCGCAGCTCATCTCCCCACCAATCTACCCAAATTTTGTGGTGTATTGGATTTGGGGAGAAGAATGCCTTTTAGGGCTGCGATAGGCCGCAACAGCCGACTCGCGGGTATCTGAATCGCACGAGTTTATGATCCTTCCGAAAATGGTCGATAAGCGTCTGATCGCCGCTCAATTGGCGATTTTCATTGGATCACAAAATTTTGCACTGATACAGCCCGTTATCGAGCACTTATCAAGGCTGTCTGAATACGAATAGACATTTTGGTCGATAAGTGCTCGATAAGGGCCTTATTGAGGCTTTCTGAATGAGGCCCACAGTATCTCACAGCCAGGATCACACAGTATCTCACAGCCAGGATCACACAGTATCTCACAGCCAGGATAACACAGTATCTCACAGCCAGGATCACACAGTATCTCACAGCCAGGATCACACAGCATCTCACTGCCAGGATCACACAGTATCTCACAGCCAGGATCACACAGTATCTCACAGCCAGGATCACACAGTATCTCACAGCCAGGAACACACAGTATCTCCCAGCCTGGATCACACAGTATCTCACAGCCAGGATCAAACAGTATCTCACAGCCAGGATCACACAGTATCCCACAGCCAGGATCCCACAGTATCTCACAGCCAGGATCACACAGCATCTCACAGCCAGGATCACACAGTATCCCACAGCCAGGATCACACAGTATCTCACAGCCAGGATCACACAGGATCTCACAGCCAGGATCACACAGTATCTCACAGCCAGGATCACACAGCATCTCACAGCCAGGATCACACAGGTCTCACAGCCAGGATCACACAGTATCTCACAGCCAGGATCACACAGCACCTCACAGCCAGGATCACACAGTATCTCACAGCCAGGATCACACAGTATCTCACAGCCAGGATCACACAGCATCTCACAGCCAGGATCACACAGCATCTCACAGCCAGGATCACACAGTATCTCACAGCCAGGATCACACAGCATCTCACAGCCAGGATCACACAGTATCTCACAGCCAGGATCACACAGTATCTCACAGCCAGGATCACACAGTATCTCACAGCCAGGATCACACAGTATCTCACAGCCAGGATCACACAGTATCTCACAGCCAGGATCACACAGCATCTCACAGCCAGGATCCCACAGTATCTCACAGCCAGGAACACACAGCATCTCACAGCCAGGATCACACAGCATCTCACAGCCAGGATCACACAGCATCTCACAGCCAGGATCACACAGTATCTCACAGCCAGGATCACACAGCATCTCACAGCCAGGATCACACAGCACCTCACAGCCAGGATCACACAGCATCTCACAGCCAGGATCACACAGCATCTCACAGCCAGGATCACACAGTATCTCACAGCCAGGATCACACAGTATCTCACAGCCAGGATCACACAGCATCTCACAGCCAGGATCACACAGTATCTCACAGCCAGGATCACACAGTATCTCACAGCCAGGAACACACAGTATCTCACAGCCAGGATCACACAGTATCTCACAGCCAGGATCACACAGCATCTCACAGCCAGGATCTCACAGCCAGGATCACACAGTATCTCACAGCCAGGATCACACAGTATCTCACAGCCAGGATCACACAGTATCTCACAGCCAGGATCCCACAGTATCTCACAGCCAGGATCACACAGTATCTCACAGCCAGGATCACACAGCGTATCTCACAGCCAGGACCACACAGCATCTCACAGCCAGGATCACACAGTATCTCACAGCCAGGACCACACAGCATCTCACAGCCAGGCTCACACAGTATCCCACAGTCAGGATCACACAGGATCACACAGTATCCCACAGTCAGGATCACACAGTATCCCACAGCCAGGATCTCACAGTATCTCACAGCCAGGATCACACAGTATCCCACAGTCAGGATCACACAGGATCACACAGTATCCCACAGTCAGGATCACACAGTATCCCACAGCCAGGATCACACAGGATCACAAAGTATCCCACAGTCAGGATCACACAGTATCTCACAGCCAGGATCTCACAGTATCTCACAGCCAGGATCACACAGTATCCCACAGCCAGGATCACACAGGATCACACAGCCAGGATCACACAGTATCTCACAGCCAGGATCCCACAGTATCTCACAGCCAGGATCACACAGTATCTCACAGCCAGGATCACACAGTATCTCACAGCCAGGATCACACAGCGTCTCACAGCCAGGATCACACAGTATCTCACAGCCAGGATCACACTGCATCTCACAGCCAGGATCACACAGTATCTCACAGCCAGGATCACACAGCGTCTCACAGCCAGGATCACACAGTATCTCACAGCCAGGATCACACAGCACCTCACAGCCAGGATCACACAGTATCTCACAGCCAGGATCACACAGCATCTCACAGCCAGGAACACACAGTATCTCACAGCCAGGATCACACAGTATCTCACAGCCAGGATCACACAGTATCTCACAGCCAGGATCACACAGTACCTCACAGCCAGGATCACACAGTATCTCACAGCCAGGATCACACAGCATCTCACAGCCAGGAACACACAGTATCTCACAGCCAGGATCTCACAGCCAGGATCACACAGTATCTCACAGCCAGGATCACACAGTATCTCACAGCCAGGATCACACAGTATCTCACAGCCAGGATCACACAGTATCTCACAGCCAGGATCACACAGTATCTCACAGCCAGGATCACACAGTATCTCACAGCCAGGATCACACAGTATCTCACAGCCAGGATCACACAGTATCTCACAGCCAGGATCACACAGTATCTCACAGCCAGGAACACACAGCATCTCACAGCCAGGATCACACAGCATCTCACAGCCAGGATCACACAGTATCTCACAGCCAGGATCACACAGCATCTCACAGCCAGGATCACACAGTATCTCACAGCCAGGATCACACAGTATCTCACAGCCAGGATCACACAGTATCTCACAGTCAGGATCACACAGTATCTCACAGCCAGGATCACACAGTATCTCACAGCCAGGATCACACAGTATCTCACAGCCAGGAACACACAGCATCTCACAGCCAGGATCACACAGTATCTCACAGCCAGGATCACACAGTATCTCACAGCCAGGATCACACAGTATCTCACAGCCAGGATCACACAGTATCTCACAGCCAGGATCACACAGTATCTCACAGCCAGGATCACACAGCCAGGATCACACAGTATCTCACAGCCAGGATCACACAGTATCTCACAGCCAGGAACACACAGTATCTCACAGCCAGGATCCCACAGTATCTCACAGCCAGGATCACACAGTATCTCACAGCCAGGATCACACAGCATCTCACAGCCAGGATCACACAGTATCTCACAGCCAGGATCACACAGTATCTCACAGCCAGGATCACACTGCATCTCACAGCCAGGATCACACAGTATCTCACAGCCAGGATCACACAGCGTCTCACAGCCAGGATCACACAGTATCTCACAGCCAGGATCACACAGTATCTCACAGCCAGGATCACACAGTATCTCACAGCCAGGATCACACAGCATCTCACAGCCAGGATCACACAGTATCTCACAGCCAGGATCCCACAGTATCTCACAGCCAGGATCACACAGTATCTCACAGCCAGGATCACACAGCATCTCACAGCCAGGATCACACAGCGTCTCACAGCCAGGATCACACAGTATCTCACAGCCAGGATCACACTGCATCTCACAGCCAGGAACACACAGCATCTCACTGCCAGGATCACACAGTATCTCACAGCCAGGATCACACAGCACCTCACAGCCAGGATCACACAGTATCTCACAGCCAGGATCACACAGCATCTCACAGCCAGGAACACACAGGATCTCACAGCCAGGATCACACAGGATCT
This sequence comes from Ascaphus truei, assembly GCF_040206685.1. Lineage (NCBI taxonomy): Eukaryota > Metazoa > Chordata > Amphibia > Anura > Ascaphidae > Ascaphus > Ascaphus truei. The sequence continues at coordinate 140,292,411 of NC_134488.1, forward strand.
CACAGCCAGGATCACACAGCATCTCACAGCCAGGAACACACAGTATCTCACAGCCAGGATCACACAGCATCTCACAGCCAGGATCACACAGTATCTCACAGCCAGGATCACACAGCGTATCTCACAGCCAGGATCCCACAGTATCTCACAGCCAGGATCACACAGTATCTCACAGCCAGGATCACACAGTATCTCACAGCCAGGATCACACAGTATCTCACAGCCAGGATCACACAGCATCTCACAGCCAGGATCACACAGCATCTCACAGCCAGGATCACACAGTATCTCACAGCCAGGATCACACAGTATCTCACAGCCAGGATCACACAGAATCTCACAGCCAGGATCACACAGTATCTCACAGCCAGGATCACACAGCATCTCACAGCCAGGATCACACAGTATCTCACAGCCAGGATCACACAGTATCTCACAGCCAGGATCACACAGCATCTCACAGCCAGGATCACACAGTATCTCACAGCCAGGATCACACAGTATCTCACAGCCAGGATCACACAG